>NW_026115078.1:584502-675405 GCF_025201925.1 Gopherus flavomarginatus
TGTGCTTTCCTGGCTTGTTGCTCGAAAGCTTTGTAATAAGGTTATTTGTTAAAGGGTGTGTGTGGCATATATTAAATAATAAGACTAATGTACTGTATAATGACAATGTGTAGGTGTTCATTGTTGGGAAAAAGGTGTATAAGTAAAAAGTGAAAGTTCCTTTGCAGGTTAAAAGAAGCCAAGACGGGAAGAAGCACAAAGAACAGAATGAATTAACTGAAAAAATAAAATAAAATAAAATAGCAAGCTCAGGCTATAGATAAGACACTGACTCCATTCAAGGGACACTGCTCACAGTTAAGACTTGGTTAACAACCAGGAAAAGGAGGGCTTGAATTTGCCCATGCAGCTATGAGATCTGAAAAACACTGCCAGGCACTAATGAAATGTGTTAAGTTTTTTTTCTCACAGGTAAGGAAGCGCTACCCAAAGACCCTAGCAGCCCTGCCACTCCTTGGAACCAGGAGACGGGATTGATGTAAAGGTCCACCAACGAAAGACTGCCTTGGCTCCATGCTGGAAAGGCCCTTAAGTCCTGATGACTACCAACACCGCTGTGAAGTACCAAAGACTGACTGCTTGGACCCAAGATTCTCACTGCAAAAAGACCCTCCACATTGGGAGAATTCTCCTACTGATGATTAGCCTATTTCACCTTCTAGCTCCACTGTGCCTTCTGGACAGTAGGGAAAAAGTACAAGGTGAAGTGCTAGTAGCCTCTCCCTTATCCACTGACAGATCTACTGTGCCTTTGAATTTTTCTAGAAAAAGCAAAACCATTACAGGGTGATGTGCTAGTAACCTCTCCCCTATATGATGCTGCACCAAGACTGTTTTGGGAAAGAAGAAGGAACACTCACTCCACTGAATTGCTAAAGTCCAGGAATTCCTGACTAGAAAGGACATTAAGAACTGACCCCGGTGAAGAAACAAAGAATTGTACACTGGCAGAAAAAATTTGTGGGACCATGCTTGGGAATGTGGTATTGATTGGATTTTGGGGTTTATTCTACAGGCTGTGCCCTGTGTTGTGGATAAATTCTTCAGCATGTATTGCTCTCTCTAATTGGATTTTAAATAACAAGTACCCGAAGAGTTTGTTCTGCCACTGGAAATTTTACCTGTATTGAAACCCTTCCAGTGACTAATAATGTAACCCCCTCCTATGCTATTAATGTCAATGCCTTTTAAAAGTACCTGAAAATAGTTAAATAACAAATGTAATATAGTACTACACCAAGGAAAGATGGTATTAAATATCACTGAGGCTGGGAAGGCATTGCAGTGGGATCTAGTACGTTTGGAGATTCAGAATTTCCTGAATGACCAGCTGATGGCCATTTGGAGTGATCTTGAGTACCAGACTTGGCCCACTGCCCTTACAGACACATCAGGAGTACCATCTGATCTGTGGTCATGGAGATATACTAAAGACTTTCTGGGTGGAAGTGTAAACATTTACAGTGCTCCTTCCAAGCATTTGGACTGGGGGGTGTGGGCTTCCACATACCGAATCCTGACGGGTCCATGGGGAGGATGCACATGGGACTGGATTATTCACCGAAACATCTGGGAAATTAGACCACTTGGTATACCTAACTGATTTATAGTCAGTGCCCCAATCCCTTAGTTGTCAGACAAACAGGATTCCACTCTTTTGTCCGTGCACTCATTCCTGGATTGTGGGTGGCTAAGCTCAAGAGAGCAGTTGTAAATATTTCTGCAGAGCTTGAAAAAAAACAGCTAATGCATTAATAGACGCTTTCCAAAAGTTGCAACGAAAGACTGATGAAGTAGCAGAAGTAACTTTGCAAAATAGACGTGTGCTAAATGCCATGAATGCTGAATTAGAGAGGGGCTTGTGCTCGCATTGGGGAAAAATGTTGCTTTGCTGTTAATCACTCTGGCTTAATTGACAAAGATTTACAAGCTATTAAGAATGTTGCTGTTGTTTTCCATGCTATATCTCTTGATCACACTTTTAGTTTTAAGGACCTCCACTCAGACCTTGGGTCATGGTTTACTAGCCTCCCCCGTACAATTGTTAAATGGATATGTGTCCCAAGAGTCCCATTATGGTCCTCTAGGGACAAAGGGGGGATTGTTAGGCCTGAATAAAGATATAGCAGACAAAACCAGGTATGCCAACCTGACCAAAGTCAGGCTAACAGAGGTTTGTGGGTAATCCCTGAGTGGAAAACACTGAGAAGCAGCAGCATGTCTCACAAGCGCTGGGAAAAAGTGAGATAAGAGAGAAGCTGCATTCCTGGCATAGTACCAGATGTGCTGTGTTCGGGCAGCTCCTTCGAAGAACTGATAAGAGTCCTAGTTTCCCAGCCTCCCTGGTTTTGTTCTTTGTTTGTTTTTAACTCCCCTACATTTCTAACTTTAGGCATGCATGTATACTAAAGGTGTCTAGTTTCTAGTTGTTAGAAGAAGGGGGTGGGTTGCTCCAGTGAATAATTTATGACGCGACGGAACTGTCTACATAGGCTTATACTAAGATGTAAAGAGCAGGCTGGTTCTCTCTGGAGACGAGCTGCTCTCTATTGATGCGTGCACTTGTCAATAAAGAGCTTTTGATCGGACCTTGCTGGTGTTGCCTGTCTCTCTCGCGGTCAGACAACGAACTTTGCCGTCTGGGTTAGAGTCCCTGACATAAGTATAATCTAATATCTCATTGAAAGGTGACAGGGCCAGAAAGAGTTAATTAACTCACCTCACCGACTGACCTGACCCGTGGGTGAACCTTAAAAACTGGTTAACAAGATATGTAAATGAACAGAGCTTTGAAATGCAAGTCTGCAGTGTTAGAGGTAGAAGGGGAGGTGTTTGCTCAGGTCTTGTGATGTCAGCAAACAAGTCTTGTCTATTGCTATAGTTTTAATTCAAAGAGCAAAAAAAGAATATTAACATTTATGATGATACTTGAGTGAAATAGTATTATTGTCTGTGTCTCTTTGAAGGTTGTGGTAATCTGTATCTGAACTGTTTGATGGATGTACTAATTGCCAGGATGTTTGGAAGAAGAGTTAAGCCTATTGTTTTCTCAGGCTGAAAGGCTGCTGGAAATGTTTAAGAACCTGGGACACGATCCTTCTTCATCTCAGATCTGCTTTGGGTTTCAAGAGGGGGAAACCTTAAGCCACAAGGATTGAGATCCCCAGTCATTGACTGGAGCCACCCTGAATATGGACATTGGATTATAACCTATGGACTATTTCTAAAAGGACTTTTGGCAACTACAAGCTCATCTCTACTTTGTATCTGAACCTCAAAAATTGAATTCAAGTCTATATGTCTATTAATCTTTTAACCAACACTCACTCTCTCTCTTTTCTTTTCTAATAAATTTTAGCTTAGTTAATAAGAATTGGCTATAGCATGTATTTTAGGTAAAATCTAAGTTATAATTGAACCTGGTTATGTGGCTGATCCTTTGGGATCGGAAGAATCTTTTCTTTTATATGATGAAGTAAGATTTTCAGGAATCATCATCATATCTAACAGGTGTGTCTGGACGGAGGCCTGAGGCTGGGTACTTTAAGGGAACTGCGTGGTTTAAACTTCTAAGTAACCAGTGAGGTACTACAGAAGCTGTTTTGTGCTGGCTTGGTAAATCTAAGTATTGAAATAACCAGCAGCGTTTGGGATTTGTCTGCCCTGTTTTGTTTGCAATTCACTCTGACTGAGTGAGCTGAGGCTGGCTCCCACGGGCAGCCACCGTCACACCTACAGCCAGGCTGCAGAGGTCCGGGGGATCTTAGGGGCCTTGGGGTGCACAGATACCTATGTCCAGGCCATAGCGGTCCCTGGGGGGCTTAGAGAGTTTGGGGGGGACACAGATACCAATCTCCATGCTCTAGGGGTCCCATGGGGGCTTAGAGGGTTCGTGGGGGGCACATATTCCTACATCCAGGCTGGAGGGTTACCAGGGGGGCTTAGGAGGTTAGTGGGGGGGCAAAGATACCTACGTCCAGGCTGGAGGCATCCTGGGAGTCTTAGGGGACTTGTGGGGGCCAAAGACACCTATGATGTCCAGGCTGTAGGGGTACCAGTGGGTTTTAGGGGTTCGAGTGGGCACAGATACGTATGTCCAGGCTGTATCGTTCCCAGGGGGGGTTAGAGGTTTCGTGAGGGGCACAGATATCTACATCCAGATTGTAGATGTCCCGGGAGGGGGGGGGTTAGGGGGGTTGTGGGAGTGCAAATACCTATGTCCAGGCTGTAGGGGTTCCTGGGGGCTTAGAGGGTTTCTGAGGGGCACATATACCTACGTGCACACTGGAGTGTTGCAAGGGGCTTATGGAGTCTATATGGGGAACAGATACCAATGTTCTGGCTGTATAGGTCCCTCGGGGGCTTAGGGGGTTTGTGGGGGGCACAGATACCTAAGTTCAGGCTGGAGGGATCTCTGAGTGTCTTAGGTGTTTGGTGGGAGGCACAGATACCTACGTCCAGGCTGCAGGGGTCTCGGAGGGGCTTAGGGTCTGTCACGGAGTGTGGGGGAGTCCGGTCCTGCACCCCTCTTCCTGGGACTCACAGTGACTCTCAGCCAGCCAGTAAAACAGAAGGTTTATTGGACAACAGGAGCGAAGGTTACAGCAGAGCTTGGAGGCACAAGCAGGACCCCACAATCAAGTCCTTCTAGGGGTTCAGGAAACTTAGTTCCCAGTTTGGGAATCCCTGAATTCCAACCACCCAGACCAAAACCGAAACTGAACTAACCCAACTCCCTCCAGCTGGCCATTTGCTGTGTCCAGCTTCCCGGGCAAAGGTGCTGACCCCTCCCCGCGCCTAGCTCAGGTTACAGGCTGAGCACGTGTCCGGTCCTAAAGTCACCCCCTGCTCTCCCATCCCCCACACAGACAGTCCCTACTCCATCACAGTAAGGCACAGAGCATTTCCCGCATGGAGCAACAGTGACACCATGTGGCCACGCACGGTAATGCACAGAACATTTCCCATATGGAGCAACTGTGACACCGTCTGGCCAGGCAGGGTAATGCACAGAGCATTTCCCACATGGAGCAACATTGACGCCTTGTGACCACACCAGCTAATGGACAGAGCATTTCCTGCATGGAGCAACAGTGACACCATGTGGCCATGCAGGGAAATGCCCAGAGCATTTCCTGGATGGAGCAACAGTGATTCCATGTGGCCACACAGGGTAATGCACAGAGCATTTCTCTCATAGAGGAACAGTGACAACATGTGGCCATGCAGGGTAATGCACAGAGCATCACGCCTATGTAGAGGCTGTAGAGATCCCTGGGGGGCTTAGGGGTCGTGGGGGGCACAGATAGCTACGTCCAGGCTGGAGACATTCTGGTGGGCATTAGGGGCTTCATGAGGGGCACAAATATCTACGTCAGGGCTGGAGAGGTCCCTGGATGGCTTAGGGGGTTGTGGTGAGCATAGATACATACGTCCATGCTGTAGTGGTCCCTGGGGGTTTAAGAAGTTGGTAAGGGTCACAGAAACCTACGTATGGTCTGGAGGCGTCCCTGGGGGACTTAAGGGTTTGTGGTTGCGCAGATACCTACGTACCGGTTGGAGGGGGCCCTGGGGAGCTTACGGGGTTTGTGTGGCGTACACATAGCTATAACCAGGCTGGTGGGGGCCCTATGGGTCTTAGAAGGCTGGTGGGGGGCAGAGATACCTATGTAGGGACTGGAGAAGTCCTGGGGAGGGCTTTGGGGGTTCCTGGAAGTCACAAATATCTACGTCCAGGCTGGAGGAGTTCTGGGGGTATTAGGGAGTTGTGCGGGGGCACAGATAACTATATCGAGGCTGTAGGGGTCCTGGGGTTGCTTTGAGGAATTTTGGGGTACAGATACCTACTTCTATGCTGTAGGGGTCGCTGGGAGGATCAGTGGGTTCGTGAGGGTGCACAGATATCTACGTCCGGTCTATAGGGATCCTGGGGGGGGGGGCTTAGGGGTTTGTAAGGGGCACAGATACATTCATCCAGGCAAGAGGGTCCTAGGGACCTTAGTGGGTTCATGCTGGGCACAGATACCTGCGTCTAGGCTGGAGGGGGTTTTGGGGGTCTTAGGAGGGTTGTGTGGGCACAGATACCTATGTCGATGCTGGAGGGGTCCTGTCATGTCTTAGCGGATTCGTGGGGTCAGAGATACCTACATCTAGGCTGGAGGGGTTCCGGGGGGATTAGGTGTGTTTGAGGCGGGGAACAGATACCTACATCCTGATGGTAGGTGGCCCTGGGTAGCTTAGGCGGTTTTTGTCGGTTACAGATACAAACATCCATGCTGTAGGGGTCCCGAGGGACTTTGTGGGGCTCTAGGGGTCACAGATACCTACCTACAGTCTGGAAGGTTCCTGTGGGTATTAAGGGGTGTGTGGGGCATACAGATGCCTACATCTGGGCTTGTGGGTTCCCTGGGGGGCTTAGAGGTTTGTGGAGAGCACAGATACCATTATCCAGGCTAGATGGGTTCTGGTGGGATTAGGGGGTTGTGGGGGGCACAGATACCTATGTAAACAGAAGCAGGATGAACTCTATCCTCACATCTGGTGGTGAATTATGGCAAGTGTGGAAAAGGATTTCAGGGTCTGATCATGTTTGCATAGACACACTCACCGTGCGTGACACGGCCACGGCAGCCTGGGATGGTTACTTTGGCAGCTATGGTATCCCCAGTTTATTTGTTGTTGGGGTGTGAGATGTGGAGTGTTGTCACCCTGATTGTGTGGATGAGGAACTGTGAAACAGCTTTGAGACAGGGATTCTCACCATCAGTTGAGTGGCACTCACTAGACAAGGGAGTGGGCTCCTTGGGTGAGCTAGAGTCACCAATTGCACTTTTTTTCTTTTAACAGTTGAATAGCAGTGTTGATTTTTTATTCTCTTAAAAGTTGAATTTCTAGGTTCTTGAGCTGAAATCACTGAAAAGATGTTTTAGTTTGTGGGGGACTCTAAACCTATATTGGAGAACACAGTAGTTGGCAGACAGGAGCAGTTTGTGGGAGTGTCCCAAGGAGTGAGATGAGTCTAGCAGTTTTGGGGGATAGCTGAAGCAGAACAGAGGTCGGCTGGCAGAGCAGCTGGTGGACCGAGCTGAGCAGTTTGTGGGGAAGGCAAAAGCAGAATCCCATGGAGAGGCAGAGCAGTCAGCAGTGGACCACATAAGGTGCCCCTTTCTACTCAGGCTGGCAGGGTGAAAAACCCTGCAGATAGACTCTTGAACTCTGGGGTTGCGCAACTGTGGGTGATTTTGGGGCTGCTGGACTCTTGAAACGTTGGAGATATTTTACTTTGGAGCCTTGGGGTGATTTGGGGATTGCTGGACTCATGAGCCCAGGGAAAAGGACACGGCCTAGTTGAGGTGTTTTCCCAATTTAATGCTATGTTGTTTATCTCACGTTATTAAACATTTTCTGCTACACCCAGACTCTGTGCTTGCGAGAGGGAAGTATTGCCTCTTTGAGGCACCTAGGAGTGCGTATGTAAAATTTTCCCATGTCACTGGGTGGGGACTCGAGCTGGTTTGCATTACATTGTAGGCAAGGGACCCCTATGTATTGAACCCAGTCCTTGCTGCTATCAGTTTAGCCTGGCAGAAGGGTTCCACCTACGTCCAGGCTCAAGGGGTCCCTGGGGGGCTTAGGGAGTTCGTGGGGGGCACAGATATCTAGGTCCAGGCTGTAGGGGGTCGGGGGGGGTCAGGAGTTTGGTGGGGGGAACAGATACCTATGTCCAGGCTGCAGCGGTCCCAGAGGGACTTAGAGGGTGTCACGTAGTTTGGTGGAATCTGGCCCTGCACTCCTCTTCCTGGGACACACAGTGACTCAGCCAGCCAGTAAAACAGAAGGTTTTTTTGGCCAACAGGAATGAAGGATACAGCAGGACTTTTGGGCACAACCAGGACCTCTCAATCGAGTCCTTCTGGGGGTTCAGGAAGCTTAGTTCCCAGTTTGGGATTCCCTGAATTCCAACAACCCAGGTCCAAACCAAAACTGAACTAAATCCCTCCAGCCAGCCCCTTCCTTTATTCACCTTCCTGGGCAAAGGTGCTGACCCCCTCCCAGCTGCCTAGCTTAAGTTACAGGCTTAGGTCCTGTCCCTCACCTAAAGTCACCCGCTGCTCTCCCATCCCGCACACAGACAGTCCCCACTCCATCACAGTAATGCCCAGAGCATTTCGCGCATGGAACAACAGTGACACCATGTGGCCACACAGGGTAATGCACAGAGCATTTCCTGCATGGAGCAAGAGTGACACCGTGTAGACATGCATGGTAATGCACAGAGCATTTCCCCGCATGGAGCAACAGTGACACCATGTGGTCACGCAGGGTAATGCACAGAGCATTTCCCCGCATGGAGCAACAGTGACACCATGTGGCCACACAGGGTAATGCACAGAGCATTTCCCCGCATGGAGCAACAGTGACACCATATGGTCACGCAGGGTAATGCACAGAGCATTTCCACGCATGGAGCAACAGTGACACCATGTGGCCACACAGGGTAATGCACAGAGCATCGCACCTACGTTGAGGCTGTAGAGATCCCGCGAGGGCTTACGGGGGTTCGTAGCGTCACAGATATCTACATCCAGTATGGGCGGGACCCTGGGAGAGTTAGGGGGGTTGTGAGGGGCATAGGTACTTGCGTCCAGGCTGTAGAGGTCCTGGTGGGGATTAAAGGCTTCCTGGAGGACAGCAATATCTACGTCCAGGCTGAAGGGGTCCCTGGACGCTTAGGGGGTTGTGGTGAGCACAGTGATCCCTGGGGGTATAGGGACTTGGTGAGGGGCACAGATACCTATGTATGTCCTGGAGGGGTCCCTGGGGGGGGCTTAGTGATACTGTAGGAGACACAGATACCTACGTCCACACTATAGGCATTCTGGGGGGGCTTAGGGCTTTGGGGGGGCATAGATACCTACATCCAGGCTGGAGGGGTCCCGGGGGGCTTAGGTGGTTTGTGGGGAGGGGCACAGATATGTACATCCAGGCTGGAGAGGTTCCGGAGAGGATTAGGGGTTTTTGCGGATGGCAGAGATATCTATATCCATACTCTAGGGTTCTCGGGGGGCTTAGGGCTGGATGTGTCCCGAGGAGCTTAGGGGGTTTGTGGGGTGCTCAGACACCTGTGTCCAGGCTGTAGGGAACCCTGGGGGCTTAGGGGGTTAGCGGGGGTCACAGGTAGTTACGTCCAGGCTGAAGGGGTAATGGGAGTGCTTAAGGGATCGGGGCTGACACAGATACCTACGTCCAGGGTCTAGGGGAGGCAGGAGAAGTGAAGCGGCCATGGTGTGCTTTCAAGTAGGGATAATAATGATCCACTCTTACCTACCTCATGGTGGGTGGAGGATGGGGATCCATTGGAGAGTGTGACTAAGAGTAGTGCATAATATGAGGTGTCCCATCACGTTTACTCAGAGCAGATTATGACATAATAGATTAGCTGAAACAGTCTTTTTTATTTGTATATTTTTATTTTGGAATTGTTAAGAGTAGCAATGACTTAGCTCAGACTGTAGCATCTTATCTAATTTTCAAGATCTAAGTGTCTCCTCCCTGTGTGTGATGACACAATTTAACACACTGTGACAAACAGGAGATGCTTTTGTTTTGCAACAAAATCTTTTTGCAAAGAACTTCCATCTCACTTGTTATGATTCTGAGAAACAAACTGGTTTAGTCTGAATGGGATATTTGGACAGAGACAGTTGGAATGAAATTTTCCCACCATCCCAGTTCCTGAGCTCTATCCCTGCCTCTGGGGGGATTTGTTGTCTGTTAGAACAGGAGTCTGACTGGCGGCTTCTCTTTCTGGCTCTGCCACCGCCTTGCTGTGTAGGCCCTTGGGTAGGTCACCTCCCTTCTCTGTACCTCAGGCTCCTCCCATTTGTCCAATGGGAACAGGGACAGTTCTCGAATTCTGGGCAGTTGTGAGCCTGAGTGAGAAAAGGGGTGTTGAAGCCCTCTGTGAAGAAGAAAGGGGAGTTTCACGGTGCTTTTGCACCAAGGAATTCTAAACCAAAACTGAACTAACTCCCTCGAGTCCTTCTGGGGGTTCAGGAAGCTTAGTTCCCAGTTTGGGATTCTCTGAATTCCAACTACCCAGCTCCAAACCAAAACTGAACTAACTCCCTCCAGCCGACTCCTTCCTGTGTCCAGCTTCCCGGGCAAAGGTGCTCACTCTCTCAGCCCTGTCTAGCTCGAGTTACAGGCTTAGGTCCTGTCCCTCACCTAAAGTCACCCCCTGCTCTCCCATCCCCCACACAGACAGTCCCCACTCCATCACAGTAATGCCCAGAGCATTTCCCGCATGGAACAACAGTGACACCATGTGGCCACGCAGGGTAATGCCCAGAGCATTTCCTGCATGGAGCAACAGTGACACTGTGTGGCCACTCAGGGTAATGCACAGAGCATCACACCTACGTAGAGGCTGTAGAGATCCCTGGGGGCTTAGGGGTCATGGGAGGTACAGATAGCTACGTCCAGGCTGGAGGCATTCTGGGGGGTTTAAGGGGGTTCGTAGGGTCACAGATACCTACGTCCAGGATGGTCGGGACTCTGGGGGAGTTAGGGGGGTTGTGGGGGGCATAGGTACTTGCGTCCAGGCTGTAGAGGTCCTGGTGGGGATTAAGGGCTTCCTGGAGGACACCAATATCTATGTCCGGGCTGGAGAGGTCCCTGGACGGCTTAGTGGTATTGTAGGGGAGCACAGTGATCCCTGGGGGTTTAGGAACTTGGTGAGGGGCACAGATACCTATGTTTCTCCTGGAGGGGTCCCTGGGGGGGCTTAGTGGTATTGTAGGGGACACAGATACCTACGTCCAGGCTATAGGCATTCTGGGGGGGCTTAGGGCTTTGGGGGGGCACAGATACCTACATCCAGGCTGGAGGGGCCCCGGGGGGCTTAGGGGGGTTGTGGGGGGCACAGCTATGTACGTCCAGGCTGGAGAGGTTCCAGGGAGTATAAGGAATTTTTGTGGACAGCAGAGATACCTATCTCCAGGATCTAGGGGTCCCTGGGGGGCTTAGGGTTTTTTTGGGAGGCACAGATAACTATGTCCAGGTTGGAGTGGTTCCTGGGGGGTTTAGGGGGTTCCTGGGGGGCACAGATACCTAGGTCCATGCTGTAGGGGTCCCCGGGTGGATTAGGGGTTTTCTGAGGGGTACAGATACATACGTCTAGGCTGTAGGGGTCCCTGGGAGGCTTAGGGGGTTTGTGGGGGGCAGCCATACCTAAGTCCAGGCAATAGGGCTTCCAAGGGGAATTAGTGTGTTGGGGGGGCACAGATACCTAGATCCAGGCTGGAGAGTTCCCGATGGGGGGGGGGCTTAGGCAGTTTGTGTTCGGCAAAGATACCTACCTCCAGGCTGGAGGGGTGTCTCGGCACTTAGGGATTGTGGGGGGGCACAGATACCTCCGTCCAGGCTGGAGGGTCCCTGGGGAGCTTAGCGGGTTCGTAGGGGGCACAGATACCTAAATCCAGGCTGGAGGGATCCAGGGGGGGCTTATGGGGTTCAGGGGGCACAGATATTTATCTCTAGGCTGTAGTGGTCCCTGGTGGGCTTAGGGGGTTTTGGGGGGCCCCAGATACCTAAGTCCATGCTGTAGGGGTCCCTACAGGTGCTTATGGGTTAATGGGGTGCACAGATTCTTATGTCCAGGCTGGAGGGAGCAGGGGGGGTTGGGGTTTCATGGGGGGCACAGATACGAACCTCCAGGCTGTAGGAGTCCCAGGGGGCTGTGGGGGTACAGATACCTACATCTGGGCTGGAGGGTTCCTGGGGGGTATAGAGGGTTTGTGGGGGGCACAGATACCTAGGTACAGGCTGTCGGTGTCCCGAGGAGATGAGGCGGTTCACTGGGGGCTCAGATACATCCAGGCTGGATGTGTCCCGAGGAGCTTAGGGGGTTCGTGCGGTGCTCAGACACCTGTGTCCAGGCTGTAGGGATCCCTGGGGGCTTAGGGGGTTCGTGGGGGTCACAGGTAGTTACGTCCAGGCTGAAGGGGTAATGGGAGTGCTTAAGGGATCGGGGCTGACACAGATACCTACGTCCAGGGTCTAGGGGTCCCGAGGGGATTGGGGGTTGAGGGGGGAACAGATACCTACGTCATAGCTGGAGGTGTCTTGGGTGGTTTAGGAGGTTCGTTGGAGTCACAGATACCTAAGTCCAGGCTGTAGCGGTTCCTGGGGCATTCAGGGATTTCTGGGGGTCACAGATACCTACGTGCAGACTGGAGGGGTCCTGGAGCGCTTAGGAGATTTATGGGGGGCACAGATACCAACATACTGGCTGTAAAGTTCCCTGGGGGGCTTTGTGGGTTCGGGGGGCACAGATACCAATGTCCTGGCTGTAGATGTTCCTGGGGTACATAGAGGGGCTGTGGTCGCACATAACCCTACATCCAGGCTGTCGGGGTCCCGGGGGCCCCTGGCCAAATTGGGTCCCTCTGGAAAAGTCTCCCTCACGGTGGCCCCAGGGCTGGAGGAGCTCCCACTCCCTGATATGGCGCAGAGGCTGCAGCAGGGGCACAGAGCTTCTCTGGTGTCAGGGCCACAGCGGGGCAGGGGTAAAGGAGTGAGACCAGAGAAGCTCTGTGCCCCTGCTGCAGCCCCCAGGTAATAGAAGGGAGTGGGAGCTCTTCCAGCCCTGAGGCCACCGTGGAGGAACATCTACAGCCAGGACATTGGTATCTGTCATACATTAGAAGCAAGAGGAAGACTAAGGACAGGGTAGGCCCACTGCTCAGTGAGGAGGGGGAAACAGTAACGGGAGACTTGGAAATGGCAGAGATGCTTAATGACTTCTTTGTTTCAGTCTTCACTGAGAAGTCTGAAGGAATGTCTAGTATAGTGAATGCTTACGGGAAGAGGGTAGGTTTAGAAGAGAAAATAAGGAAAGAGCAAGTAAAAAATCACTTAGAAAAGTTAGATGCCTGCAAGTCACCAGAGCCTGATGAAATGCATCCTAGAATATTCAAGGAGTTAATAGAGGAGGTATCTGAGCCTCTAGCTATTATCTTTGGGAAATCATGGGAGATGGGGGAGATTCCAGAAGACTGGAAGGGGGCAAATATAGTGCCTATCTATAAAAAGGGAAATAAAAACAACCCAGGAAACTACAGACCAGTTAGTTTAACTTCTGTGCCAGGGAAGATAATGGAGCAGGTAATCAAAGAAATCATCTCCAAACACTTGGAAGGTGGTAAGGTGATAGGGAATAGCCAGCATGGATTTGTAAAGAACAAATCGTGTCAAACTAATCTGATAGCGTTCTTTGATAGGATAACGAGCCTTGTGGATAAGGAAGAAGCGGTGGATGTGATATACCTAGACTTTAGTAAGGCATTTGATACGGTCTCGCATGATATTCTTATAGATAAACTAGGAAAGTACAATTTAGATGGGGCTACTATAAGGTGGGTGCATAACTGGCTGGATAACCGTACTCAGAGAGTAGTTGTTAATGGCTCCCAATCCTGCTGGAAAGGTATAACAAGTGGGGTTCCGCAAGGGTCTGTTTTGGGACCGGATCTGTTCATTATCTTCATCAACGATTTAGAGGTTGGCATAGAAAGTACGCTTATTAAGTTTGCGGATGATACCAAACTGGGAGGGATTGCAACTGCTTTGGAGGACAGGGTCAAAATTCAAAATGATCTGGACAAATTGGAGAAATGGTCTGAGGTAAACAGGATGAACTTCAATAAAGATAAATGCAAAGTGCTCCACTTAGGAAGGAACAATCAGTTTCACACATACAGAATGGGAAGAGACTGTCTAGGAAGGAGTATGGCAGAAAGAGATCTAGGGGTCGTAGTGGACCACAAGCTTAATATGAGTCAACAGTGTGATACTGTTGCAAAAAAAGCAAACGTGATTCTGGGATGCATTAACAGGTGTGTTGTAAACAAGACACGAGAAGTCATTCTTCCGCTTTACTCTGCGCTGGTTAGGCCTCAACTGGAGTATTGTGTCCAGTTCTGGGCACCACATTTCAAGAAAGATGTGGAGAAATTGGAGAGGGTCCAGAGAAGAGCAACAAGAATGATTAAAGGTCTTGAGAACATGACCTATGAAGGAAGGCTGAAGGAATTGGGTTTGTTTAGTTTGGAAAAGAGAAGACTGAGAGGGGACATGATAGCACTTTTCAGGTATCTAAAAAGGTGTCATCAGGAGGAGGGAGAAAACTTGTTCACCTTAGCCTCCAATGATAGAACAAGAAGCAATGGGCTTAAACTGCAGCATGGGAGATTTAGGTTGGACATTAGGAAAAAGTTCCTAACTGTCAGGGTAGTTAAACACTGGAATAGATTGCCTAGGGAAGTTGTGGAATCTCCATCTCTGGAGATATTTAAGAGTAGGTTAGATAAATGTCTATTAGGGATGGTCTAGACAGTATTTGGTCCTGCCATGAGGGCAGGGGACTGGACTCGATGACCTCTCGAGGTCCCTTCCAGTCCTAGAGTCTATGAGTCTATGAGTAATCTGTGCCCCCCATAAACCACCTAATCCCCACGGGAACCCCTACAGCCAGGATGTTGTTATCTGTCCCCCTATAAATCTCCTAAGCCCTCTGGAACCCTTCCAGTCTGAACGTAGGTATCTGTGACCCCCAGAAATCCCCGAATACCCCAGGAACCCCTACAGCCTGGACTTAGGGATCTGTGACTCCAACGAACCTCCTAAACCACCCAGGACCCCTTCAGCTAGGACGTAGGCATCTGTTCCCCCCTCAACCCCCAATCCCCTCGGGACCCCGAGACCCTGGACGTAGGTATCTGTGTCCGCCCCGATTCCCTAAGCACCCCCATTACCCCTTTAGCCTGGACGTAGGTATCTGTACTCCCACAAACCCCCTAAACGTCCCAGCGACCCCTTCAGCCTGGAAGTCCCTATCTGTGACACCCACGAACCTCTAACCTCCCAGGGATCCCTACAGCCTGGACACAGGTGTCTGAGCACCCCACAAACCCCCTAAGCTCCTCGGGACACATCCAGCCTGGATGTATCTGAGCCCCCAGTGAACCGCCTAATCTCCTCGGGACACCGACAGCCTGTACCTAGGTATCTGTGCCCCCCACAAACCCCCCATAACCCCCAGGACCCATCCAGACTAGATGTAGGTATCTGCACCCCCACAGCCTCCCTGAGACTCCTACAGCCTGGAGGTTTGTATCTGTGCTCCTCATGAAACCCCAACCCCCCCTGTCCCCTCCAGACTGGACATAAGTATCTGTGCACCCCATGAACCCATAAGCACCTGTAGGGACGCCTACAGCATGGACTTAGGTATCTGGGGCCCCCCAAAACCCCCTAAGCCCACCAGGGACCCCTATAGCCTAGAGATAAGCATCTGTGCTCCCTGAACCCCATAAGCCCCCCCTGGACCCATCCAGTCTGGACTTAGGTATCTGTGCCCCACATGAACCCGCTAAGCCCCCCAGGGACCCTCCAGCCTGGATGGAAGTATCTGTGCCCCCACAACCCCTAAGTGCCGAGAAACCCCTCCAGCCTGGAGGTAGTTATCTGTGCCCACCAGAAACCGCTTTAGCCCCCCCAGGAACCCTCCAGCCTAAACCTAGGTATCTGTGCCCCCCCAACACACTAATTCCCCCTGGAAGACCTATTGCCTGGAAGAAGGTATCTCTGCCCCCCACAAACCCCCTAAGCCTCCCAGGGACCCCTACAGCCTAGACGTAGGTATCTCTGCCACCCAGAAAACCCCTAATCCACCCAGGGAACCCTACAGCATGGACCTAGGTATCTGTGCCCCCCAGGAACTCCCTAAACCCCCCAGGAACCACTCCAACCTGGACATAGATATCTGTGCCTCCCAAAAAAAACCTAAGCCTCCCGGGACCCCTAGAGTATGGAGATAGGTATCTCTGCCATCTGCAAAAACCCATAATCCTCTCCGGAACCTCTCCAGCCTGGATGTACATATCTGTGCCCCTCCCCACAAACCACCTAAGCCCCCCGGGACCCCTCCAGCCTGGATGTAGGTATCTGTGCCCCCCCAAAGCCCTAAGCCCCACCAGAATGCCTATAGCCTGGACGTAGGTATCTGTGTCTCCTACAGTACCACTAAGCCTCCCCCCAGGGACCCCTCCAGGACATACATAGGTATCTGTGCCCCTCACCAAGTCCCTATACCCCCAGGGATCACGGTGCTCACCACAACCCCCTAAGCGTCCAGGGACCCCTTCAGCCTGGACGTAGATATTGCTGTCCTCCAGGAAGCCTTTAATCCCCACCAGGACCTTTACAGCCTGGACGCAAGTACCTATGCCCCTCACAACACCCCTAACTCTCCCAGGGTCCCGCCCATACTGGATGTAGATATCTGTGACCCTACGAACCCCCGTAAGCCCTCGAGGGATCTCTACAGCCTCCACGTGGGTGCGATGCTCTGTGCATTACCCTGTGTGGCCACATGGTGTCACTGTTGCTCCATGCAGGAAATGCTCTGTGCATTACCCTGCGTCACCACATGGTGTCACTGTTGCTCCATGCAGGAAATGCTCTGTGCATTACCCTGCGTGACCACATGGTGTCACTGTTGCTCCATGCGGGGAACTGCTCTGTGCATTACCCTGTGTGGCCACACGATGTCACTGTTGCTCCATGCAGGAAATGTTCTGTGTATTAGCCTGCGTGGCCACACGGTGCCACTGTTGCTCCATGCGTGGAACTGCTCTGTGCATTACCCTGTGTGGCCACACGGTGTCACTGTTGCTCCATACAGGAAATGCTCTGTGCATTACCCTGTATGGCCACATGGTGTCACTGTTGCTCCACTGGGGAAATGCTCTGGGCATTACTGTGATGGAGTGGGGACTGTCTGTGTGGGGGATGGGAGAGCAGCGGGTGACTTTAGGTGAGGGACAGGACCTAAGCCTGTAACTTAAGCTAGGCAGCTGGGAGGGGGTCAGCACCTTTGCCCAGGAAGATGAATAAAGGAAGAGGCTGGTTGGAGGGAGTTAGTTCAGTTTTGGTTTGGAGCTGGGTTGTTGGAATTCAGGGAATCCCAAACTGGGAACTAAGCTTCCTGAACCCCCAGAAGGACTCGATTGAGGGGTCCTGGTTGTGCCCAAAAGCCCTGCTGTATCCTTCGTTCCTGTTGGCCAAAAAAACTTTCTGTTTTACTGGCTGGCTGAGTCACTGTGTGTCCCAGGAAGAGGGGTGCAGGGCCAGATTCCACCACACTACGTGACACCCCCTAAGTCCCTCTGGGACCCCTGCAGCCTGGACGTAGGTATCTGTGCCCCCCACCAAACTCCTGAGCCACCCCCGACCCCCTACAGCCTGGACCTAGATATCTGTGCCCCCCACGAACTCCCTAAGCCCCCCAGGGACCCTTTGAGCCTGGACGTAGGTGGAACCCTTCTGCCAGGCTGAACTGATAGCAGCAAGGACTGGGTTCAATACATAGGGGTCCCTTGCCTACAATGTAATGCAAACCAGCTCGAGCCCCCACCCAGTGACATGGGAAAATTTTACATACGCACTCCTAGGTGCCTCAAAGAGGCAATACTTCCCCTCTCGCAAGCACAGAGTCTGGGTGTAGCAGAAAATGTTTAATAACGTGAGATAAACAACATAGCATTAAATTGGGAAAACACCTCAACTAGGCCGTGTCCTTTTCCCTGGGCTCATGAGTCCAGCAATCCCCAAATCATCCCAAGGCTCCAAAGTCCAATATCTCCAACGTTTCAAGAGTCCAGCAACCCCAAAATCACCCACAGTTGCGCAACCCCAGACTTCAAGAGTCTATCTGCAGAGTTTTTCCCCCTGCCAGCCTGAGTAGAAAGGGGCACATTATGTGGTCCACTGCTGACTGCTCTGCCTCTCCATGGGATTCTGCTTTTGCCTTCCCCACAAACTGCTCAGCTCGGTCCACCAGCTGCTCTGCCAGCCGACCTGTGTTCTGCTCCAGCTATCCCCCAAAACTGCTAGACTCACCTCACTCCGTGGGACACTCCCACAAACTGCTCCTGTCTGCCAACTACTGTGTTCTGCAATACAGTTTCAGAGTCCCCCAAAAGCTAATACATCTTTTCACTGATTTCAGCTCAAGAACCTAGAAACTCAACTTTTAAGAGAATAAAAAATCAACACTGCTATTCAACTGTTAAAAGAAAAAAAGTGCAATTGGTGACTCTAGCTCACCCAAGGAGCCCACTCCCTTGTCTAGTGAGTGCCACTCAACTGATGGTGAGAATCCCTGTCTCAAAGCTGTTTCACAGTTCCTCATCCACACAATCAGGGTGACAACACTCCACATCTCACACCCCAACAACAAATAAACTGGGGATACCATAGCTGCCAAAGTAACCATCCCAGGCTGCCGTGGCCGTGTCACGCACGGTGAGTGTGTCTATGCAAACATGATCAGACCCTGAAATCCTTTTCCACACTTGCCATAATTCACCACCAGATGGGAGGGTAGAGTTCATCCTGCTTCTGCTTACATAGGTATCTGTGCCCCCCACAACCCCCTAATCCCACCAGAACCCATCTAGCCTGGATAATGGTATCTGTGCTCTCCACAAACCTCTAAGCCCCCCAGGGAACCCACAAGCCCAGATGTAGGCATCTGTATGCCCCACACACCCCTTAATACCCACAGGAACCTTCCAGACTGTAGGTAGGTATCTGTGACCCCTAGAGCCCCACAAAGTCCCTCGGGACCCCTACAGCATGGATGTTTGTATCTGTGACCAACAAAAACCGCCTAAGCTACCCAGGGCCACCTACCATCAGGATGTAGGTATCTGTTCCCCCCCCCAAAGACACCTAATCCCCCCGGAACCCCTCCAGCCTAGATGTAGGTATCTCTGACCCCACGACTCCGCTAAGACATGACAGGACCCCTCCAGCATCGACATAGGTATCTGTGCCCACACAACCCTCCTAAGATCCCCAAAACCCCTCCAGCCTAGACGCAGGTATCTGTGCCCAGCATGAGCCCACTAAGGTCCCTAGGACCCCTCTTGCCTGGATGAATGTATCTGTGCCCCTTACAAACCCCTAACCCTCCCCCCCAGGATCCCTATAGACCGGACGTAGATATCTGTGCACCCTCACGAACCCACTGATCCTCCCAGCGACCCCTACATCCTGGAAGTAGGTATCTGTACCCCAAAATTCCCCAAAGCAACCCCAGGACCCCTACAGCCTCGATATAGGTATCTGTGCCCCCGCACAACTCCCTAATACCCCCAGAACTCCTCCAGCCTGGACGTAGATATTTGTGACTTCCAGGAACCCCCAAAGCCCTCCCCAGGACTTCTCCAGTCCCTACATAGGTATCTCTGCCCCCCACCAGCCTTCTAAGACCCATAGGGCCCCCACCAGCCTGGTTATAGCTATGTGTACGCCACACAAACCCCCTAAGCTCCCCAGGGCCCCCTCCAACCGGCACGTAGGTATCTGCGCAACCACAAACCCTTAAGTCCCCCAGGGACCCCTCCAGACCATACGTAGGTTTCTGTGACCCTTACCAACTCCTTAAACCCCCAGGGACCACTACAGCATGGACGTATGTATCTATGCTCACCACAACCCCCTAAGCCATCCAGGGACCTCTCCAGCCCTGACGTAGATATTTGTGCCCCTCATGAAGCCCCTAATGCCCACCAGAATGTCTCCAGCCTGGACGTAGCTATCTGTGCCCCCCATGACCCCTAAGTCCCCCAGGGATCTCTACAACCTCTACATAGGCGTGATGCTCTGTGCATTACCCTGCATGGCCACATGTTGTCACTGTTCCTCTATGAGAGAAATGCTCTGTGCATTACTCTGCGTGGCCACATGGAATCACTGTTGCTCCATCCAGGAAATGCTCTGTGCATTTCCCTGCATGGCCACATGGCGTCACTGTTGCTCCATGCAGGAAATGCTCTGTGTATTACCCTGTGTGGCCACACGGTGTCACTCTTGCCCCATGCAGGAAATGCTCTGTGCATTACCCTGTGTGGCCACATGGTGTCACTGTTGCTCCACAGGGGAAATGCTCTGGGCATTACCCTGCATGGCCACACAGTGTTACTGTTGCTCCATGCGCGAAATGCTCTGGGCATTACTGTGATGGAGTGGGGACTGTCTGTGTGGGGGATGGGAGAGCAGCGGGTGACTTTAGGTGAGGGACAGGACCTAAGCCTGTAACTTAAGCTAGGCAGCGGGGAGGGGGTCAGCACCTTTGCCCAGGAAGCTGAATAAAGGAAGGGGCTGGCTGGAGGGAGTTAGTTCAGTTTTGGTTTGGAGCCGGGTTGTTGGAATTCAGGGAATCCCAAACTGGGAACTAAGCTTCCTGATCCCCCAGAAGGACTCGATTGAGGGGTCCTGGTTGTGCCCAAAAGCCCTGCTGTATCCTTCGTTCCTGTTGGCCAAAAAAACCTTCTGTTTTACTGGCTGGCTGAGTCACGGTGTGTCCCAGGAAGAGTTGTGCAGGGCCAGATTCCACCACACTACGTGACACCCCCTAAGTCCCTCTGGGACCCCTGCAGCCTGGACATATGTACCTATGCTCACCACAACCCCCTAAGCCATCCAGGGACCTCTCCAGCCCTGACGTAGATATTTGTGCCCCTCATGAAGCCCCTAATGCCCACCAGAATGTCTCCAGCCTGGACGTAGCTATCTGTGCCCCCCACGACCCTTAAGCCCCCCAGGGATCTCTACAGCCTCTACATAGGCATGATGCTCTGTGCATTACCCTGCATGGCCACATGTTGTCACTGTTCCTCTATGAGAGAAATTCTCTGTGCATTACCCTGCGTGGCCACATGGAATCACTGTTCCTCCATCCAGGAAATGCTCTGGGCATTTCCCTGCATGGCCACATGGTGTCACTGTTGCTCCATGCAGGAAATGCTCTGTCCATTAGCTGGTGTGGTCACAAGGCGTCAATGTTGCTCCATGTGGGAAATGCTCTGTGCATTACCCTGCCTGGCCACATGGTGTCACTGTTGCTCCATGCGGGAAATGCTCTGTGCATTACTGTGATGGAGTAGGGACTGTCTGTGTGGGGGATGGGAGAGCAGGGGGTGACTTTAGGACCGGACACGTGCTCAGCTTGTAACCTGAGCTAGGCGGGGGGAGGGGTCAGCACCTTTGCCCGGGAAGCTGGACACAGCAAATGGCCGGCTGGAGGGAGTTGGGTTAGTTCAGTTTCGGTTTTGGTCTGGGTGGTTTGAATTCAGGGATTCCCAAACTGGGAACTAAGTTTCCTGAACCCCTAGAAGGACTTGATTGTGGGGTCCTGCTTGTGCCTCCAAGCTCTGCCGTATCCTTCGCTCCTGTTGTCCAATAAACCTTCTGTTTTACTGGCTGGCTGAGAGTCACTGTGAGTCCCAGGAAGAGGGGTGCAGGACCGGACTGTCCCACACTCCGTGACAGACCCTAAGCCCCTCTGAGACCCCTGCAGCCTGGACGTAGGTATCTGTGCCTCCCACCAAACACCTAAGACACTCAGAGATCCCTCCAGCCTGAACTTAGGTATCTGTGCCCCCCACAAATCCCCTAAGCCCCCGAGGGACGTATACAGCCAGAACATTGGTATCTGTTCCCCATATAGACTCCATAAGCCCCTTGCAACACTCCAGTGTGCACGTAGGTATATGTGCCCCTCAGAAACCCTCTAAGCCCCCAGGAACCCCTACAGCCTGGACATAGGTATTTGCACTCCCACAACCCCCCAAACCCCCCCCTCCCGGGACATCTACAATCTGGACGTAGATATCTGTGCCCCTCACGAAACCTCTAACTCCCCCTGGGAACGATACAGCCTGGACATACGTATCTGTGCCCACTCGAACCCCTAAAACCCACTGGTACCCCTACAGCCTGGACATCATAGGTGTCTTTGGCCCCCACAAATCCCCTAAGACTCCCAGGATGCCTCCAGCCTGGACGTAGGTATCTTTGCCCCCCACTAACCCCCTAAGACCCCCTGGTAACCCTACAGCCTGGATGTAGGAATATGTGCCCCCCACGAACCCTCTAAGCCCCCATGGGACCCGTCCTGTTGTTGGGAAGGGAACAGGAGAAAGGACAAAAGAAGCAAGAGAAGAAGAGGAGGGAGGGATGGAGGAAGAGGTGAAACAAAAAGGACAAATCCTAATGTCCCCAGCGATTCTAAGGGACAAAATCCCAGGTGCGCAATAAAATTCTGCCTCCTTAAGCTCGTGTTTTCCATGCCTAGAATTCACTTGTCACCAGATAGATCAGACTGAACAGGTTTCAAACCTCCAGGAGGCTCTTACCTTCTAAACAGGGATGGCTGTTTTCTAGTAAAATCACTACAAGGGAAGGAGGAAACTCGGAAGAGGTTCCTCCTGGCGCTCACGTCCATGACCCCAAATAATCTCTCAGTCCTCAAAGAGAGACCTGGAGAAGGAAACGTGCTGAAGCAAAGCCACAGAGGTCTCTGAGGTTTCCCTGGCCCCTCGCCCCTGTCCTGCCTGGCTGATGTCAGCATCTCTCTGTGAGGTCACCACCTCCCCACCACCTTTGACCAATAGTCTGAGGTCCTGCAAACGGCCTTTGTGATGTCACTGCCACACCCCTCCCTTGCTGGGCTAATGTCCTGCCCCTGGCCAGGCACTTTGGAGGTTTGAGCTACTCCCTGTGGATCACCCCACTCAAGGAGTGTTCGTTCTAGGCAGCAAGCCGGCTAGACAGGAAAACATCAGAGGCTGCTCCCAATGCTACACTCAGTTTTTCAGAAATTAGTCGACTTCATGGTCAGAAGACACCATTAGAGCATCTAACCTGCATATCACAGGCCTCCTGTATGACATAACAGCTACTTTGGGGGCAAACACATTCCAGAAAGGCATCTAGTCTTCATTAAATGACATCAGGAGATGGTGAATCCACCACTTTCCTTGGTAGCTTGCTCCTGTGGTGAATCATCCTCGCTGTTGACTACTGTGCCTCAGTTGTAATATGAATTTGTCTCTTTTCACTTTCCAGCCATTGGGTCTTGTTATGCCTTTCTCTGCTCCATTCAAGAGCCCGTAAATACCCAATCTTTTCTCTCCATTAAGGCCCTTCAACATTTCAATGAAATCACCTTTCAATCTTCTTTTGATAAGCTAAACAGGTTGAGCTCTTTCAATAGCTCACTGGAAGGCATTTTTCTCCAGCCCTCAGAACATTTGGTGGCTCTTTGCTGCCCTAGCTCCAATTTCACAACATCTTTTTCAAATGAGGATACCAGAACTGGAGGCAGTATAAAGGTTGTATAAAGGTAAAATTAAATAGGTTGCAGAGGAGTTTTTTTTAATTTCGGCTTTTGTTGCTAAAAATTTTGTCTCTCTGCAGTGAGAAAAAACACTCCCCGAATGCCAAAATTTGAGCCATGAAAAGCGGCAGTGTGAACAGCGCATCATAGGTGGAGCTGTGCTCCCGGTGACAAAACTCCTGCCCCTCATTGGAGGTAGTTTGGCTTTGTTGCAGGGGAAGCTCTCTCTCAGCGATAAGGACGGCCACACAGCGCACCTTACAATGGTATGGTTAGAGTGGCACAGCTGCACCGTGGTAAGGTGCGCGGTGTAGACACAGCCTCAGAGCTGGGGAAAGCCGACAGGCGCTGAGGAGCACAGGGTTCAGACAGAGACATCCGTTAGGAGAGGAACTATTCACAGGGATTCTCTATAGCCTAGTAAGGTGGAGAGGATGGAAGATGATAATGTACAGGTAGGTTCTGATGAGAAACAGTGAAATGAAAGAGTCTCTCTCAATTACATCATGTAATAGCAGACAGCTAAAATGGGACACATTTTAGAAGTGCTTAAATACAAACGCTAAACGTCTAAGTACTAAGACTGGTGAATTTGAGTGCCTGGTATTGAGTGACGATATTGATAGAATAGGCATCACAGAAACCCTTGCACCCCCTCCTGCACCCACATGGGGAGACTGACCTGTGTGCATGGAGCAGCTGGCATTGCTGCCCCCCACTCCTCCCTGAAACACTGCTCATCTGGGCACCCCAGGGGCTGTGGGATGTGGGGGCAAGAAGTGAGATCATCCGAGCTCCCTGCATCCAGGTCACTTTCCTCAGCCGGGCTGCATAGCGGGAGGGCAGAGAGCAGCAGCTTCTGATGCTCCCCTCACAGCACAGCCCAAGTGGGAAAAGTGACCAGGACGCATGGAGCACATAGGGTTGCTCCTTACTCCCCTCAAACCTCTATGGACCCATGGAGGAGCATTGGGGCAGGGGAAAGCAGTGAGCACCTTTGCACTGCCACACGGTGCCCTTTGACCCCTGGAGCCCTGGGTGGCTATCGGGGGGCACCACCCCTAAGGCCGGCCAGGCTCCCCAGAACGAGCAGCAGAAAACACAGAGACTGGCCACACACTGAGCAGTGGTAGCCTGGGCGGCTCGTAATGGAGGCTCAGGGGGGAGGGGCGTCATAACATTTTTTCCCAGATTTGGACCTTAGCGTCCAAAATATGGGTGTTAGCATGAAAACCTCCAAGCTTAGTTACCAGCTTGGACCTGGTAAAGCTGCCACCAGCCAGGGATTTATACAGTGCCTGGCTCGCTGTGGTCTCCCCAAAACCTTCCCCGGGGGACCCCCAGACTCAGATGCCTTGAGTCTCACAAGAAAGGGGAATAAACCATTTCCCTTCCCCCTCCTCCCCTCCAGGTGTTCCCTCCCTGGGTTCCTGGAGAGATATACAGAAGCAAGCTCCGTGAAACTAAACAGAGGGACTCCCCCCTCCCTGTTTCCAGTCCTGGAAATAGAAGTACCAAGATAGCTAATCTCTCTTCCCCCTTACCCAGAGGGTATGCAAAGTCAGGCTAGTAAATCTAACACAACGAGATTTTCCCCCTGACTTCTTCCTCCCACCAATTCCCTGGTGAGCTGCAGACTCAATTCCCTGGCGTCCCCACTAAAGAAAAAATCCAACAGGTCTTAAAAAGAAAGCTTTATATAAAAAGAAAGAAAAGGACATAAAAATGGTCTCTCTGTATTAAGGTGACAAATACAGGGTTATTTGCTTAAAAGAAAAAAATGAATAAACAGCCTTATCCAAAAAGAATACAATTTAAACATTCCAGCAACTACACACATGTAAATACAAAAAAAAACAATATAAACTTATTGTCTTATTATCTTTGTACTTACAACTTGGAAACAGAAGATTAGAAAGGCAGGAGATAGAAAAATCACTCTCATAGCCGAGACGCCACAGACACAAGACAAAGAACAAAGAACTCACACAAAAACTTCCCTCCCACTCCCTGCTACAGCCCGGGGGCTGCAGCAGGGGCACAGAGCTTCTCTGGTCTCAGGGCCACAGCAAGGCAGGGGTAAAGGAGTGATAGGGTGGGGCTGGTGGGGGAAGGGGTGGAACAGAAGTGACAGTGGATGGGGCCATGGGTGGAAGGGGGTAGAGCCACAGACAGAAGGTAGGGGCATGGTTCTGGTGCTGGGGCCCCCACACTTGTTCTCCCTTTCCCGGGGGTTTGGCATCACTAGCCCCGGCTTAGCGAGTAGGGTTCAGTGGTCCCCATAATGTGGGGTGCGACTCCTAGGGGGACACAGAGGAACATTCATGGGGGCACCTCAGGACCTGAGCCAGCCCACATAGAGGGCAGGGAGGGAGCACCACTCTGCCACAGCTCTTCCCCAACCCCACCCTCAGCCTGAGACTCTGGCTCCCAGCCCGGCGTCGACCCCTTTACCCCTGTCCGTACCTCTCAAACCAGCAAGCAACAGCCCCACTCCTCCCAGCCCCGGTTCTTGACCGTGGCTTCCGAGGGGCCACAGCCATGGCTAAGAGGGCACGATGTGAAATGTTTGGGGACCACTGGTTTAGGGTGACGTCCTCAATCACTTCTCTGCAGTCCAATAAAAGCTATTCCTCACTCACCTACCCCTCCATCAGGACGGACTAGGTATGTTCTGCTGCCCTTCACTCATACAGGAAGGAGAATAACATTTCATTCCACTCAATCCTAAAGTCATTTGTAACCCAAGACCATCCCAAACTGGTCATTTTGGGGAAGCGGCCCCATCATGCTGCATAGCTAGGCAGAGTAGGTGTGTCTATGCAAACACGGTCTGTTCCGGAAGTCTTTCCCCAGCTCCTCACTAGGTGAGAGAGGGGAGCTCATTCAGACCCTGCTTTCGCTTAGTATTTAAAAACTCCTTAGTGTCCCTATCTCTGCCGGCCTTAGATTTCTCCTCCTGTCCGTTTTTTGACAGCTCAGATGAGGTGACCGAGTGGTTAAGGTGATGGACTGCTACCCCATTATGCTCTGCCTGCATGGGTTCAAATCCCATTCTCATCAGAGGCATTTAGTCTTCACCCTCCTTTATAGACAACCATCTCCCCCTTTGGTACAATAACAGATCAAACAATGTTGCTTGTGTTACCCAAAATTGGGTCAGTTAGTAAGCTTAGAGAGGACTAATAATGCCCCTCCCCCCAGAGTTTGGCAGAAAGCAGCACATTTATTAGCTTGATAGCTAAGCTCAAAAGAAGGGATGGGGGAGGGTGTCACATTCATACTCACGCTCCCAGGACAGGCCTGGCAGTGGAGATGTCAGGATCCTTTAAAGTAAGTGTCCCACAGCGCAGCGATGGACGGTGCGATGAAGATCAGTCTCCCTGAGGTGCAATAGAATGTAACACAGCGAACCACTGGCCAGATGGGCCGGGTGAAGGGCATTCACTGGAGGTACAAAGGAGAGTGGGAAAGCCACTTCACAGGCATTCAAAGCAGGAAAGGGCACAAGCTGGGGGAGTTTAACAGACCTTTTGAGCATACAGGTTATACAGAGCATACAGATCACTGCTGCTCCTACAACATGATAAGTTCTCAAGCAGCATGTTTCTTACTTTGCCCATCTGTCAATTTTGATGATTATTGATGGAAATATTTTGCCATTGGGTTGTGTGTTTACACAGAAATTGACATTTACTAACAAATACACAATTCTTCCAAGCCTGCCTAGTCAGCAGTTGATGGGTTTAGAGGGACACATTCACTCTTCCAGGTCCCCATTCCAGGCCTGTGCTCTCCAGGTTGTCAACTTCCCGCACTGCTGGGATCCTTCCCTCATCTCCCCCCAAACCACTGCCCCACACCCACTTCCGGGGTCCCCTCCCTACACTGTCTAACTCCACTGCAGGCAGGATCCCTTCCTGTTCCTTTCATTTCCTGCCTCCACTCTGGGCAAAAGCTCTGCACTCTTCCCACACCAGAAGTTGAACCCAGGCCACCTGGGTGAAAACCAGGAATCCTGACCACTAGCCCATATGGGACTATTGTTGCATCTGACGAAGTAGGTATTCACCCACGACAGCTCATGCTCCAATACGTCTGTTAGTCTATAAGGTGCCACCGGATTCTTGGCTGCTATTATTACTACAACTCAGGTCTTGGCTACACTGGAGAGTTACAGTGCAGGTGGTGGCTTTACAGCGCTGTAACTTACTCCCCGTCCACACTGGCAAGGCACATACAGCGCTGTATCTCCCTGGCTACAGTGCTGCATGTGCTCCACCTCGACCAGAGGAATAAAGAGAACAGAGCTGGTGATGCAGCGCTGGGGTGCCAGTGTAAACAGTGATTAATCTTACTACGCTGTCACTGACCTAAGGAACCTTCCCATAATGCTTTTAAGTAGAGATAACGCTCTTTGTTTTGGTGTGATGCCTCTGTTTGCTTTGCTGTGAGCTCAAGGCTCCCGGAGCTGCTTATCTAAAAACCAAACACAGTTACTGTTTGCAGTGAATGAGCAGAGGCAGGGGGATCCCTTTGGAACACCCACAGCTGGTGTTTGCTTGAGGAGAGAAGCAGCCGGGTGGGCACGGGGGAGGCGGGGTCTGTTTTGGATCAGCGGCTTATCTGGTCTGTGAGGAAAAGAACAAAGGCGGCTATTTGCATTTAGTGAATGAGAGAGGGGTGGGGGAGGAGGCTTGAACTTGCCGGGCAGGGAGCTGACACAGTGTCAGCTCCAAAAATCCACTCGCTCTGTCTCCCCCACGCTCCGTGTCACACTCCACCCCACCCTCCTCTTTTGAAAAGCACATTGCAGCCACTTGAATGCTGGGATAGCTGCCCATAATGCACCACTCCCAACAGCGATGCAAATGTGGCCATGACAGAGTGCTGGTAGCTGTCAGTGTGTCCACACTGCAGCGCTTTCCCTAAACAGCTGTAGGAAGACAGCTTTAACTCCCAGCGCTGGACAGCTGCAAGTGTAGCCAAACCCTCTCTAAGCCGACCCCTTATGAGAACAGCAGGGACTAGCATGACTAGATGTCCCGATTTTTGGGTCTTTTTCTTATATAGGTGCCTATTAACCCCACCCCCATCCCAATTTTTCACATTTGCTGTCGGATCACTCTAGCAGGGGTTGCACACAGGGCTGCATTAACCTTCAGGTGCTGAGGTTTCCCTCTCTCCATTCCCAGAGCCTGTGATCAGGAAACAGACATCAGGGCTCCCACGTGCTGCACAGACCATGACTGAGATCAGACCCCATATTATGCAAGGTGCTGTACAAACCCTGGGCAACACTGAGACACCCAGGAGGTTCCCCTCAATTTCTCTGAGCCTCTGCTGCCCAACTTCTTCTGAATCCCTCTGGCTCACCCCCCCCCCACAAAAACCCACCTTTCCAAACAGTCCTTCTTTCCTTGCCCCCTGATTCTGGTTTCACACCCTGGGACCATCTCCTCTCTTTGTCTCTCCCCCTCCAGGTGAAGCAGAGATGGAGGCAACTTCAGCCACTGGAGTCAGCCTCAGCGAGCACTGCAGGAGGCCCCGGGAGAGGGGGGGTGTTTGCAGACACAGGAAGGGAGCAGGGGGTGCTGGAAAGAAGGCGGCAGGAGAACAAAGCTGAGAGACCCAACATGGGGAAATTCCAGGGGGCGGGGCTCTGACACATCCTAGGTGCGGACAGCTCCTGGGGGCGGGGCTCTGGCTCAGCTCGGGGGCAGGGCAGCTCCTCGGGGCGGGGCTCCAGCACAGAGCAGGGGCGGGGCAGCTCCTGGGGGCGGGGCTCCAGCGTAGAGCGGGGGCGAAGCAGCTCCTGGGGGTGGGGCTCTGGCACAGCCCATGGGCAGGGCAGCTCCTGGGGGTGGGGCTCTGGCACAGCCCGGGGGCGGGGCAGCTCCTGGGGGTGGGGCTCTGGCACAGCCCATGGGCAGGGCAGCTCCTGGGGGCGGGGCTCTGGCACAGCCCATGGGCAGGGCAGCTCCTGGGGGCGGGGCTCTGGCACATTGTGACGCGGAGCCCGGGCTGAACAGCTGCTTCCTGGTTCTCCACTGCTGCCAGCTGGCTGGCGGGGACGGGGGGGGGGAGAAGCCGGAGCTGCAGGCGGGGGAAGGGCGGTGGGACATTGTGACCCGGAGCCCCCGGGGAATGAGAGGCGCTGGGGGGGCAGGAAAGTGACTCTGCCCCAGGGAGCCTGGGAGAAGCCTTGAAGGCGCCTCGGCCCCGGTGGAGCTGCAGGAGGATCCGCCCGCCTGCCCCGCTGGGATGGGGGGGCCGGGGCCCGGCCGTCGTGTGGGGGGGAGGGGCGGACCCTGGGCCAGGCGGGGGGGGCGGTGTATTAAATCCCTCCCCATAGCAATGTGCTACTCCCGGGCACTGCGCATGCCAAGTAACAGCCGCTAAAGCCGCTGCCCTTCCCCCTGCCCGGACCAGCCGTAACGTTCCGCCGGCGCTGGGGGCGGGGCTGGAGCGGGGCGGGGGAGTAACAGGGAGCGTGGGAGGGGCGGGCCCAGAGCAGGAAATTGATGGGCGGGGGAGGGGTCAGGCAGCTGGAGGCAGGGTTCGTGGGGGGCTAAAGGGCACAATCCGGGCTGGGGGGAGGAGCAGGAGTTGAGCTCAGGGTGAGGCGCTGGCAGAGCCCCCCCCTTTGGTGTGAGGGCGGAGGTGTCGAGGGGGGAGGAGAAGCCGGAGTTGCAGGTGGGGGAGGTCACTGGGGTGGGGGTGTAGATCTGTCTCTGTGCAGCCAGGACATTCCCGGGGTGGGAGGGAGGTGAGTTAACTGGATCCTGTCCCAGTTTTTGCCACTTCCTCCCACACACACATTCTCTCAAGATTTCCCCTTTTCTCTCTCATTATCACACGTGGCTATAAAATCCAGGGAGATTCTCCTCTCCCCTCCAATGATCAGCTCTCTAATTGCCTCTGATTTTCCCTTTTCTCTCCATACTTCTCAAATGTCAATTTAAAATCTCTCCGATGGGGGGTGGATTTTCCCACCCATTTCATCTGCAGCGATTTGTCCTTGTTTGGGTGGGAAATTGTTGCCCTGGGTCATTCCCCAGAACGTGGCTCCCACTGGAGTGGGATGGGATGAGGTTCCCGTTCTCTGCGAGGGCAGGGAAGGGAAGGGAGGAGCACATCCCCCATGGAGACTGCCCAGACCCCATTTCCCAATTCCCCTGCGGCCCCCTTCCATTGTCCAGGGAGCCTTCCAGCTCCCCCCCCAAGCCCTTAAATCAGCTCCTCAAAGGGCTCTGAGCTGCTCACGTGAATGGTTGCCCCGTGGCCGGGGGGGACCATCACATTCTGTTTATGTATTGGACAGTCATATAAAATCCAGTCCAACAGTCCCCCTTTTCCACTAGTTATTTAATAGCAACATCAAATCCCCTCCGATCTTGGTGGTTTTCTCTCATGTTATCAAATATCGTTTGTGACAGGGTTCTCTCTGCGTGTCTCAAAGATTGATATAAAATACCCCAAACATTTGCCCCACTTCTCTCTAGTTGTTTTATTTCTAATTGAATATGATGGGTTGTTTCCCAATGTGCTAAGATGCAGCCGCCTCAGGGGTGGATCCTTGGTGGCCATTATTTGCTAGTGACAGCCCGTGGATCTTTCTTGTCCTCCAGGCCTTCCATTCTCCTGTTAAAGAAGCACTCCCCAGGCTCCCTCTGCCTGTGTGACTGGCCAGCAGGAGGTGGTGTTAACTTTCTAGCCACTTCTCACACTCTGTGAGGTAACACTTGCAGGGGCAGGGAAGGTGTCTGTGTGGGGAGATTGCAGCTGAAGGGGCATTGTGGTAGGGGGAGGCCTCTGGGTGGCTGGGCAGGGGGTACCCTAGTAAGGTTGGTGGGCTGTGGAGGTTTGGGGTTTTTGGGGGTGGTGGTTCTGATGTGCCCATCCCTGAGGCTATGGGTCCTGGAGGTGGGTATCGCTGGGGGCCTGGTGGCTGCAGAACAGTGGGGGTGGGTGTCTCTTGGGGAGTCGGGACAGAGGGTTAGAGGGAGCCTGGTTCTGTGCCAGGGGCTCTGTCTGTGCTTCCCCCGCTGGTTCCTGGTTTTGTTGCCATGCCCAGTGCACAGAGCTGGGGGAGGGGATCCCTGGCACTAGGTGAGGGCATGCCAGGGAAGCAAAGTGATGGGTCGCACTGTAAAGCATCAGGGGGTCACACTGGGCAGAGGAGGGGGTCCCAGGCAAATGTCAGGGTAGATCGTTCTGGAGGGTGGGGAAGTTCCTAGGCAGGCAGTGAGGGACTGAGTTCCCAGTGGGGGGGGGGTCCCTTGAGGGGGTCCCTGGCTGCTGGGGGCTCTTGGTGGGGGGAACCCTTTGGGATTCCCAACCTGGCAATCGTGGTGTGGTGGGGGTTCTCTGGCCGGTGGGGCTTTGAGGGGTATCTGGGGTCCCTGGCCAGGGACTCTGGGGGCTGCGTCCCAGGGAATATCTGATGGGATCCTGGCTGGGGGGTGTCTGGGGCCCCTGGCTGGGGGGTCTGGGCTCTGGGTACTAGGGGGTGTCTGGGGGCTGCTGCTAACCATGATCCTTCTCTCTGGTCAACTTGTACCAGAGTCCTGGCTCCTAGTCACCAGGTCACCAAGTCCATTCCCCAGTCACGTGCCCTGTCACTGTGATAAATTTCTGTCCACTTAGCAAACACTGTTAGTGTGAATTCACAGAATTTACTTTTCTTCTCTTTTGAAAACTGCAGGAACTTTCGGTTCCGTTTGGAAAATTTTTGCCCCCAGTCCTTGTCCTAGATCTGCGGGGGTGAGGGAGGTGGGAAGGGAGTCAGCACTGCCACACGATGGTCTTTTCCACAGCGTTCTGAACTCATTCTTTCTGAAATCCGGTGTCATTGAGACCGTTGTTAATCCAGAGTCACTGTATGGAAAGACAAGGAGTGATTCCAGATGGACAGTGGGTCAAATGAGATCAGCCATTCTCCCTGTGAGGAGGGGTCCCATTAGCTGCTCTCCCCAGAGAGCTAAAGGAGGGAAGCTGCTCATACACTCCGTCCCTCTCTGCTCAGGATATTGGGGTTCAGCTTCCTGGGTCAGATGCTGCAGCCTCCATTGTGATCTGGGAGACCAGGCTTGGCAGCTGCTGCTCCCCCAGTGGGGCTCTGTGCTGGGAAGTGACCTTAATTAAAGCTTCTTCTCTGCCCGGCCCAGGGGATGACTTTCTGCAGCTGGTCCTAGCCCCCTAGGGCAGTCCTGGGCCCTGTTACTACTAAATTCTGAGCCAGAGTCTCCAGGTAACTGAAAGACCTCAGGGAATGTCCTAGGGTCTGGCAAGAAAGTGACTCTGCACAAACAATACCACCTCAATTCTCCTCCCATTAGCGGTTGCCAGGAGGAAATCCAGCCATGGGAGAGCAAAGCCCCCAGGAATGGGACTGTCCCAGCCAGAGGGGCAGGGAGAGAGGACAGGGGAAGGAGAGACTGAAAGGGGCAGTGGGAGAAATGAATGTGGGGGAGAGATTTCCAGCTCTCTAGTCCACCCAGACACATGTATTGCTGCATCCTGGGGCAGAACCACTTTCCAGTGAACAAAACAAGGATCAGACAGAGCAAAAGCCAGTTCCTGACTCCATATTCCCCCTGCTGGGGTGTGGCTGCCGTGGGGTCAGTGTCTGAGGGAATCCCCCACAGTGACTCCTTTGGTTCTGCTCTTATCTAGCCTTGTGTTCAGAGAAGGGGTGAGGGGAGAGAGAAGGGAGGTTAAAAATGTGTCTGTGGACTTAGCCTGGCAGGAGGGGCCAGGTCTAAATTGTAATAAACAGATTGAGCATTTCCCAGCATGAGAGAATCTAGGGTGTCTGTCTGCAGGGAAAGGGCCTGGGGGAATTGTGATGTGAAATTAACTAAAACCGGTTCTGAAACGCCCACAACTGCCCTTCTCCCCCAGACAGGCTGCAGAATGTTTTGCTCCAGCTCATCCCAGCCTGGCGTGGGACAGGGAAGAGAAATGGCTGCAGTGGAGTCAGTCCAGGTAGAGATTATCGGGGGGTTGCTGGTGGGTTCCTGCTGGAGGAAAGGGAGAGCAAATACACCAGAGGTGGGAAGGTTTGCAGAGTCTGATTTGGAGGTTGGAGCGGGGCAGGAAATTCACAGCGTGGGGAAAGGAGGAGGCCAGGGTGTGGCAGACCTGCTGGGAGTTATTTACTAAGTGGCCTAGATTCTAGGAACAGACCCAGGAGGTTTGGAGGTGGAAATGCCCTAATTTGTGAAGAGAGAAAATAACCCACCTACATGGAGCTAGTCAAACTGACCAGACTCCTAGTGCTGGAGCCTGACCTCATTAACCATCAGCTGCTGTGAGATATAAAGGGGACACCCATGAGTCAGGCTTATTGGAGCTGCCTCTCCCTTCCTATCCCGCTCCTCACAATGAGGAGGGTGTTGGGCATCCTACCAGCGAGCTCTCCCTGGACCCTGCTAGGGGCTCCATCTCCTGTATCAGTCAGTGGCTAGTAGGGGGGTGATGGATATGCTGGGAGAGATAAGGGGCTCTCTCTTCATCCCCTCACCCTGGCATTTGCTGGATACTCTGAGCCAGGTCGAGGTGGGACTCTCCTGACTATGATCCACCCAGAGCTTCCATTTGATTCACTCTTCTCTGCCACAAATAGTGGGGCAGCAAGTCCTTAGTGTTGGACTCTTACTCTTTCAGGGGCTGGTGATCTTCAAGGAGATGGCTATGTATTTCACCAGGGAAGAGTGGGCTCTGCTGGACCCCACTCACCCCATCCCCTCTACTGGGATGTCATGCAGGAGAACTATGAGACTGTGACCTCGCTGGGTAAGGGTTCCTGTCCCTTCTGTTCTTGGAAGGGGAAATGAAGAGTGAAGGTTCACTCCACCCCCACAATGCCATCTGTACCCTGTCCTGTTTCAGCATCACCCCAATAGGCCAGTGACACACATAATACCAGAGACCCTCCTCTGCTGCAGAACACTTTGGGAACAGAGCACAGGAGCCGTATTGCACAGTGTCAAATATCTCCTGTTTGCTCAAGTGAAACTGGGGGTTAGGTCTGGCATAACTGTCCCATACCCCTAATCATTTTTGTTGCCCTTTTCTGAATCTTTTCCAATTCCAATATTTCTATTTTTGAGATGGGGTGACATGTGCATGCAGTATTCAAGATGTGGGTGTATCATGGATTTATTTGCTGTTTTTACAAATATGATCTATGAGATATTCTGTCATATCTATCACTTTCTTAATTATTTCCTACATTGTTCACTTTTTTTCACTGCTGCTGCACATTGAGTGGATGTTTTCAAAGAACTATCCACAGTGACTCCAAGATCACTCTCTTGAGTGGAAACAACTAATTTAGACCCCATCATTTTGTATGTATAGTTGGGATTGTGTTTTCCAATGGGCTGCACTATGTGCTATCCTGTCATCTAGTACTGCTAAGATCCTGGATTCAGTAATATCCCTGCCCTTCCTGTTCCCTTTCTCCACCGAACCCCGCCAGCCCATGCTTCCTGTTCCCAGCTTCCCCAGGATTCTCGCACTGTCTCTGAACCTCTCTGTCAGCAAGAAGCAGTGTCAGGGACACTTGCCCTCTGTCTGGAGTCTTCGATTTCTGGGACATGGATTTACTTTCTCTGTGTTGTAAGAGGCTCTGTCATAATGAGTGTCTGTGATGTTACCCAGAGTACAATCTGGACTGTTAAATAGCTGTACCTCAGTCCTCCAGCATGGGGTGCCTTTTCCACTGTTTTCCCGCGAGAACAGCCCCTCTTGGCCAATTAACACACAGTCTCCAGCATGTAACTCACTCCCAGCTACACAGTATTGAGTGCTGCTAGACAGCCACTCATGAATTACACCTCAGGAGAAAACCAGCAAATTCTCAAGTGCCCAACTTTCCCCCAGAAATGTGCATCTTGCACTGTCTAGCACGCTACTGAACGACCCAAGCTCATATGAAGTCTGTCATTTCATCAGCGGAAAATGACATGCACCAGCTTGTTATCCCAAACAGAGTTTCCAGCACACTTCAATCCACACATACTGGTTATGTGAACAATAAACCAAGATTGTTAACTACCAACAACTAAAACTAGGCCCAGTCCATGAAAGGGGCACTCCCAGGAGAGACTGTACAAAGGCTGGAACATGAAACACCTTTGTAAACCTGAGACAGCTGCCTTGGGGACAATGACAGGGAGAATCCCCCAAAGTGACTCCTTTGTTTCTGCTCTTCTCTGGCCTCTGATTGTTCCTTCCAACGTGGAGTACTTTGCACTTGTCTCTACTGAATTTGATCCTATTTACTTCAGATCATTTCTCCCGTTTGTCCAGATCATTTTGAATTTTAATCCAATCCTCCAAAGCACTTACAACCCCTCCCAGCTTGGTGTTGTCCGCAAACTTGATACGTGTAAGAGAGAGACTGTTACTGGGAGGGTTTCCCCATGTGTCAGAGGGTTACACCCTGGTGGGAGGGGGCTAGGCCTGTACTGGAATAAGGTCACTCTGTGCTTCACAGTGTGCTAGAACCTAGAATGTGCATTAGCAGGGGAAAAGCTGGGGGGAATCGGCTTGTGGAATGGACAAAGCCTAGTCTGAATTCTCACACCTTGCCCTTTTCACCCCGGCAGGCCAGAGAATAACATCCATGTTTCGCAGCAGATCATCTCGTCCTCCCAGGGGCAAGGAAATGGCTGCAATGGAGCTGGCTCAGGTAAGAGATTATCAGGGTGGCGGGCTCTGCTTGGAGGTTGAGGAGCAGTAAATGCATAAGAGGGTGGGAATTGCTAGAGGTGGTGGGAAGCAGGAAATATCTCGGGTGGAGAAAGGGAGGGGACAGCATGTGACAAACCTGCTGAGACTTGTGTAGTGTAGGGCGTGATGGGTTGTCACCCCCAGGAGGCAGTTTGTGGAGCTTCTGGGAACTGCTGTGTCCTCTAACCCTCACGCTGGGCTGGCCCTTCTCACACTGCTTTGCTGGAGATTTCGCCAGCCTCTCCAGGGCCTGTTATCACCCAACACAACAGCAGGTGGCGCCATGCAGCCAACTAAGCTACCTGAGTGCGTTACCTAAGCCACTCAAGGACAGATAGAAGACAAGAGCCAATTTCCCACTCCCCAACCTTGCACACTTGCTGTAGTATAAATCCAGAATGATACCATCTTATAGTGCACAGGGATCTCTATAATACAAGCTCATTAATGTAGTTCCCCTTCCCCTCGATATGGGACAGATGTGCACAACAAGCTGAGATTTTCCCCAGACACTTCACTCAAAATACGCTGGTTAAGATAAAGCATCAAACAAGTTTATTAACTGCAGAAAGATAGATTAAGTGATTATAAGTGATAACAAACAGATCAAAGCAGATTATTTAGCAAATAACCAAAACTCAGACTAAGCCTAACATACTAGATGGATAGAATTTGAATTAGCAATTTCTCACCCTGACTGATGGTACAAGCAGTCCCCCAAGTTTCCATACACAAGCTAGAAATCTCTTGATCCTGGGAGCAGCACTTCCCCCACATCCGTTTTTGTTTCTCAGGTGTTTCCAGAAGTTCTCTTGTGTGGAGAATGAGGCCAAGAGATGATGTCACACCCCACCTTATGTAGCTTTTCCATATGGTGGGAACCTTTTGTTCCAAACTCAGTTCCTAGTCCAGTTTGTGGAAAAATACAGCTACTAAAATGGAGTTTAGTGTCATGTGGTCTGGTCACAGGCCCTGCTGAGTCATAGTAGCCATGACTCATAGGCTGGCTGAAACATTCACAGGAAGGCTAAGCTCTTCCACAGTCCATTGTCTTTGTTGAGCCATCAGCACTGTCTGGCTTCTTCATTGTTGTACCTGAAAGGCTCATTGTGGGTGTTACCCAGAGTAAGCACATTTGAAATACAGATCCAGAGTCAATAGCCATAACTTCAGATACGAACATGATATGTGCACACAAATAGGATAATCATATTCAGCAAATCAGAACTTTTCCAGTGACACCACACATGATGCATCTTCTACAAAATAGATCATAATTATGTCCTAATCATATTATAATCATACCACTATGATGAATATGGGGGTGTAGTGTCAGATAGGTCCTAATTTCAAGGCACAGGAGTTGGGAATGGAACTTCCCCTCTTTGTGGAACAGGAAATAACCCTCCAGCCAGGGCTGGGACAACTTCCCAGACTCTCAGCGATGGAGCCTGAATCTACTGACATTTCATTAATTACCACCAACCCCAATCTTTGTGGCAACTGTAAACTTTATCAGTGATGATTTTGTACTCTCTTCTAAGTCATGGTTAAGAATGTTAAATAGCACAGGGCCAAGAACCAATCCCTGCAGGAACCTGCTAGAAAGAAATCCACTCGATCATGGTTCCCCATTTACTATCAGAGTTTTTAATCTATTTAATGTATGCCGTGTTTATTTTGTATCATTCTAGTTTTTTTTAGTAAAAATATTGTGCTAATCAAGTCATGTCCCTTACGGAAGTTTAGGTATATTACATCAATACTATTAGCTGCAACCAAACTTTTGATCTCATCCAATAAGGATATCCCGTTAGTTTGATAGGCTCTATTTTCTCTAAACCTTTGTTAATGGGCACTACAATTCTGACCTTCTAACTTCTATTCTTTATGATTGACTTCCCCTTTCTTCCATATATTTTATTTGGAGAGTGCTTGGATTCCTACCAGGGAGCCACTATCAGGGTCCAGAGACAGCCCCATCTCCTATATTAAGCTCTGGCTAGTAGCTATGTGATAAATGTGAAGACCCTGCTTCTGTCTGTCAGATGGGAGACACAAAGGTTCTCTCTTTCTACCCTCTGATGCCTCCTGGCTGCTGTAAGCAAGGTGGGGTGGGACTCTGTTAACATGTGCCTCCCGGAGCTTCCATTTCCCTGGTGCTGCTGTTCCGTGAATAGTGGGGTTGTGAGTGGGTCAGCAGGTACTGAGTATTGGACTCCTGCTCTTTCAGGGGCCGGTGACCTTGGAGGAGGTGGCTGTGTATTTCTCCAGGGAAGAGGGGACTCTGCTGGACCCCACTCAGAGAGCCCTCTACAGAGATGTCATGCAGGGGAACTATGAGACGATGGTCTTGCTGGGTAAGGATTCCTGTCCCTTCTGTTCTTGGAAGGGGAAATGAAGAGTGAAGGTTCATGCCACCCCCACAATGCCATCTGTACCCTGTCCTGTTTCAGCATCACCCCAATAGGCCAGTAACATACATACTACTAGAGACCCTCCTCTGCTGCAGAACACTTTGGGAACAGAGCACAGGAGCAGCATCACACAACGTCAAATATCTCCTCTTTACTCAAGTAAAACTGGGGTTAGGTCCAGCATAATGAACAGAAGCTTCCTACCCCCAGCCTTCTCTCAAACCCTGAGCCTTCTCTACCCAAACCAGAATGTGCTTGGGGTGTAACAAGCAGGCGGCTGGAGTCAGAGCTGCCAGTCCAGGGTTACTTATCATACAGACACTCAGTGCGTCCTTGAACGCTGGCTGGGAGTATCCAGACAGGGGAGCTCCAGCAGCAGAACACTGAATCTCACCCAGGATTACAGATGACACAACTCCTCGCCGATCTGGATTGCACCCCAGCATGTGAAAATGGCCTAGGTTGGTAGTGACATTTCTTGAGACATGGAGAGTCTTGCTCCCATATCACCAGGTGTAATAAAAATAACAGGAAAGGCCAAATACGGAAAACTGATTGTTCAGCTTGCTTTTGACCTGCATCATATTTTGCAGTATATTCCAAATAAGGAAATTAACGTGCAACGTATGTGTCATTGTTTGTGGTTTTAAGCTGTAAAAGGCTTGTGTGATTTTTAGCTCAGGAACAGTATTCCAATAGCTGTCGCCCCCTGCGTGCTTGTAACCAAGAAAAGAGCCTCAGGCTGAGCTGATTCAAATAGTAATCCTGTGGTCGTTTTCCACAACAGCCTCAATAGGTCCCTGTGATGGAATGTAAGGCTACATCTAGACTACCCACCGTATCGGCGGGTTAGAATCGATTGCTCGGGGATCGATATATGGCGTCTCATCTAGACGCCATATATCGATCCCCGAGCACGCTTATATCGATTCCGGAACAACACCAACCCCAACGGAGTTGCTGATTTGACAGGGGGAGCCGCGGACATCGATCCCGCGTGGTGAGAATGGGTGAGTAATCCGATCTTAGATATTCGACTTCAGTTACGTTATTCACGTAGCTGAATTTGCGTATCTAACATCGATTTCCCCCCATAGTGTAGACCAGCCCTTAATGTCATCACACCTTCCCCCTGCAGGAGAATGGCTGTTTGACCAGCTGTTTGCCTTGCTGTCTCTGAGGAACTGGTCTGTGGGTGTTCCCCAGAACTGTAACTTTTTCAGTAATATCATACTGTAAAATCTCACAATTTTACATACAGTGTTACTACACATTTTAACAGGAGGATAATATTCAGTAGGTTATGCGTTTTCTAATGATACCTCACAAGCCATACTGGGTACAAAATTGATCATAATTTTCTAGAAGAGTGAACACAGGGGTACAGATTGACACAGTGTCTGTGTGTGTGTTCCCAGCAGATATGTGGGTATTTCAATCCCTCATAAGCACAATGTTTGGCATCTTCAAGGACCTGGGGAACTGGTCCTGGGAATTCACTAGTTTAGCAAGTGTGAGACTGCATGAAATTGTGAGACACTTTGGTATTAATAATAAAATAATATAATCTGATAAAATTGCAATGAATCATGCTAGGTATGCCATGTAAAGTGTCAGTGAAAATGTTATGATTTGCCAAGTATGATAATTTTGTTTCTATGTTTCTATCACCTTTGTATTGTGAGTTACAGATATGTAAGGTATATCTGTATTTCCAGACTTGTGCAGTTTTTCTGGGTGACACCCCCAGACATATTGGCATCAACATTGCCTAGCATGTTTGATGGCCCATTGAGGGTCATCAGCTGTACAATGAACCTATGGACCAAGGGGACACACCTATTGAGTCAGCAAGACATGCCGGGGTTTGCCTGTGTAATGAAACCTCCAAAGCTTTTCCATGCCATGTGCTGTGAAGCTTGTGTTTGGGACACAGGAAGTACAAGCCACATGGCAAAAGGAATATAAAGCGCAGCTGCATCATCTCCATCTTGTCTTCAATCCCCCTTCCTACCTCTGGAGCAACTTCTCTACAAACTGAACCCTGGAACAAAGGACTGAATGACCCATCAAGTTGTGGATGCGTTCCAGACAGACTTTCAAGCCAGCAACTCACCAATACTGCTAAGAACCTGATATATCCATTTTGGAATGTATCTGACTGCTTTTCCATTTAAATTCTTTCTGTCTTTCTTTCTTTTAAACCTTTAGTTTAGATGCTAAAGAATTGTCTGGAAGGATGGAATTTAACTTCATTCTTTCATTTGTTCTTTCTTCTAAACATTTAGTTTAATTGCTAAAGGATTGGCTGGCAGCATGGTATTTTGGATGAGATCCAAACCTGGGTAATGTGGCTAACCTTCTACCCACCGACTTCCTGGATCCAATTAGGATCACTCTCCTGCTGCCCTCTGGCCATGCTGTATCACAGTGAGCAGAGTTTTTAAATAAAATCTCACTGTACGGGACCTAGTTGCTGATTAGGAGTCAGAGAACTGTCATGCAATAAAGGGGGCCGTGTGATTTCTTTTTTCAGAGTCTCGTTAACCAGTGTGTGGGATCAGAAACACAGTTTGTGACTGGTCAGTGAGTTTAACTTCAGTGTTAACCACCAGTATGGGGAGCATCTGCTCTCCCTTTTTCAGCCTGCTCTGACCTTGGCATTTTCAGTGAGGACTGCCCCAGGCACACTAGGTCACACTAAGCACTGAAGATAAATTATCAGAATGTTTTTGATGATCATGTTGTATGAAATCAACTGAACTCCTTTGTTTTCTTTCATCTGAGTGGAGTTTCTGAGTTGCGCTGCTGGCAACACGTGGAGAACCAGGAAGCAGCTGTTCAGCCCGGGCTCTGCGTCACAATGTGCCAGAGCCCCGCCCCCAGGAGCTGCCCCGCCCGTGAGCTGAGCCAGAACCCCGCCCCCAGGAGCTGCCCGCACCTGGGATGTGTCAGAGCCCCGCCCCCTGGAATTTCCCCATGTTGGGTCTCTGAACTTTGTTCTCCTGCCACCTTCTTCCCAGCACCCCCTGCTCCCTTCCTATGTCTGCAAACATCCCCCCTCCCCCGGGGCCGGCTGCAGGGCTCGCTGAGGTTGACTCCAGTGGCTGAAGTTGCCTCCATCTCTGCTTCACCTGGAGGGGGAGAGACAAAGAGAGGAGATGGTCCCAGGGTGTGAAACCAGAATCAGGGGGCAAGGAAAGAAGGACTGTTTGGAAAGGTGGGTTTATTTTGTGGAGGGGGGGGTGAGCCAGAGGGGTTCAGAAGAAGTTGGGCAGCAGAGGCTCAGGGAAATTGAGGGGAACCTCCTGGGTGTCTCAGCGTTGCCCAGGGTTTGTACAGCACCTTGCATAATATGGGGTCTGATCTCAGTCATGGTCTGTGCAGCACCTGGGAGCCCTGATGTCTGTTTCCTGATCACAGGCTCTGGGAATGGAGAGAGGGAAACCTCAGCACCTGAAGGTTAATGCAGCCCTGTGTGCAACCCCTGCTAGGGTGATCCGACAGCAAATGTGAAAAATTGGGATGGGGGTGGGGTTAATAGGCACCTATATAAGAAGAAGACCCAAAAATCGGGACATCTAGTCATGCTAGTCCCTGCTGTTCTCATAAGGGGTCGGCTTAGAGAGGGTTTGGCTACACTTTCAGCTGTCCAGCGCTGGGAGTTAAAGCTGTCTTCCTACAGCTGTTTAGGGAAAGCGCTGCAGTGTGGACACACTGACAGCTACCAGCACTCTGTCATGGCCACATTTGCAGCGCTGTTGGGAGTGGTGCATTATGGGCAGCTATCCCAGCATTCAAGTGGCTGCAATGTGCTTTTCAAAAGAGGAGGGTGGGGTGGAGTGTGACACGGAGCGTGGGGGAGACAGAGCGAGTGGATTTTTGGAGCTGACACTGTGTCAGCTCCCTGCCTGGCAAGTTCAAGCCTCCTCCCCCACCCCTCTCTCATTCACTAAATGCAAATAGTCGCCTTTGTTTTTTTCCTCACAGACCAGATAAGCCGCTGATCCAAAACAGACCCCCCAACCCCCGTGCCCACCCGGCTGCTTCTCTCCTCAAGCAAACACCAGCTGTGGGTGTTCCAAAGGGATCCCCCTGCCTCTGCTCATTCACTGCAAACAGTAACTGTGTTTGGTTTTTAGATAAGCAGCTCCGGGAGCCTTCAGCTCACAACAAAGCAAATAGAGGCATCACACCAAAACAAAGAGCGTTATCTCTACTTAAAAGCATTATGGGAAGGTTCCGGAGGTCAGTGACAGCCTAGTAAGATTAATCACTGTTTACACTGGCACCCCAGCGCTGCATCACCAGCTCTGTTCTCTTTATTCCTCTCGTCGAGGTGGAGCACATGCAGCACTGTAGCCAGGGAGATACAGCGCTGTATGTGCCTTGCCACTGTGGACGGGGAGTAAGTTACAGCGCTGTAAAGCCACCACCTGCACTGTAACTCTCCAGTGTAGCCAAGGCCTGAGTTGTAGTAATAATAGCAGCCAAGAATCCGGTGGCACCTTATAGACTAACAGACGTATTGGAGCATGAGCTGTCGTGGATGAATACCCACTTCGTCAGATGCAACAATAGTCCCATATGGGCTAGTGGTCAGGATTCCTGGTTTTCACCCAGGTGGCCTGGGTTCAACTTCTGGTGTGGAAAGAGTGCAGAGCTTTTGCCCAGAGTGGAGGCAGGAAATGAAAGGAACAGGAAGGGATCCTGCCAGCAGTGGATTTAGACAGTGTAGGGAGGGGACCCCAGAAGTGGGAGTGGGGCAGTGGTTTGGGGGGAGATGAGAGAAGGATCCCAGCAGTGCGGGAAGTTGACAACCTGGAGAGCACAGGCCTGGAATGGGGACCTGGAAGAGTGAATGTGTCCCTCTAAACCCATCAACTGCAGACTAGGCAGGCTTGGAAGGATTGTGTATTTGTTGGTAAATGTCAATTTCTGTGTAAACACACAACCCAATGGCAAAATATTTCCATCAATAATCATCAAAATTGACAGATGGGCAAAGTAAGAAACATGCTGCTTGAGAACTTATCACGTTGTAGGAGCAGCAGTGATCTGTATGCTCTGTATAACCTGTATGCTCAAAAGGTCTGTTAAACTCCCCCAGCTTGTGTCCTTTCCCGCTTTGAATGCCTGTGAAGTGGCTTTCCCACTCTCCTTTGTACCTCCAGTGAATGCCCTTCACCCGGCCCATCTGGCCAGTGGTTCGCTGTGTTACATTCTATTGCACCTCAGGGAGACTGATCTTCATCGCACCGTCCATCGCTGCGCTGTGGGACACTTACCTTAAAGGATCCTGACATCTCCACTGCCAGGTCTGTCCTGCGAGCGTGAGTATGAGTGTGACACCCTCCCCCATCCCTTCTTTTGAGCTTAGCTATCAAGCTAATAAATGTGCTGCTTTCTGCCAAACTCTGGGGGGGAGGGGCATTATTAGTCCTCTCTAAGCTTACTAACTGACCCAATTTTGGGTAACACAAGCAACATTGTTTGATCTGTTATTGTACCAAAGGGGGAGATGGTTGTCTATAAAGGAGGGTGAAGACTAAATGCCTCTGATGAGAATGGGATTTGAACCCCTGCAGGCAGAGCATAATGGGGTAGCAGTCCATCACCTTAACCACTCGGTCACCTCATCTGAGCTGTCAAAAAACGGACAGGAGGAGAAATCTAAGGCCGGCAGAGATAGGGACACTAAGGAGTTTTTAAATACTAAGCGAAAGCAGGGTCTGAATGAGCTCCCCTCTCTCACCTAGTGAGGAGCTAGGGAAAGACTTCCGGAACAGACCGTGTTTGCATAGACACACCTACTCTGCCTAGCTATGCAGCATGATGGGGCCGCTTCCCCAAAATGACCAGTTTGGGATGGTCTTGGGTTACAAATGACTTTAGGATTGAGTGGAATGAAATGTTATTCTCCTTCCTGTATGAGTGAAGGGCAGCAGAACATACCTAGTCCGTCCTGATGGAGGGGTAGGTGAGTGAGGAATAGCTTTTATTGGACTGCAGAGAAGTGATTGAGGACGTCACCCTAAACCAGTGGTCCCCAAACATTTCACATTGTGCCCTCTTAGCCATGGCTGTGGCGCCTCGGAAGCCACGGTCAAGAACCGGGGCTGGGAGGAGTGGGGCTGTTGCTTGCTGGGGTGAGGGGTGCGGACAGGGGTAAAGGGGTCGACGCCGGGCTGGGAGCCAGAGTCTCAGGCTGAGAGTGGGGTTGGGGAAGAGCTGTGGCAGAGTGGTGCTCCCTTCCTGCCCTCTATGTGGGCTGGCTCAGGTCCTGAGGTGCCCCCATGAATGTTCCTCTGTGTCCCCCTAGGAGTCGCACCCCACATTATGGGGACCACTGAACCCTACTCGCTAAGCCGGGGCTAGTGATGCCAAACCCCCGGGAAAGGGAGAACAAGTGTGGGGGCCCCAGCACCAGAACCATGCCCCTACCTTCTGTCTGTGGCTCTACCCCCTTCCACCCATGGCCCCATCCATTGTCACTTCTGTTCCACCCCTTCCCCCACCAGCCCCACCCTATCACTCCTTTACCCCTGCCTCGCTGTGGCCCTGAGACCAGAGAAGCTCTGTGCCCCTGCTGCAGCCCCCGGGCTGTAGCAGGGAGTGGGAGCTCCTCCAGCCCTGGGGCTGACATAGGGGAGACTTTTCAAGGGGGACCTAACTTGGCCAGGGCCCCTGATCATGGGCCCCACTGTCCCCTTGGCAGTGCAAGGTTTGGGGAGGCTGAGCCCCCTTGTCATAAACAGATAGCTAAAGGTTAATGTTCTTTTACCTAGAAAGGGGTTACACCAGTAACCTAAAACACCTGACCAGAGGACCAATCAGGAAACAAGACTTTTTCAAATCTGGGTGGAGGGAAGTTTGTGTGTGAGTTCTTTGTTCTTTGTCTTGTGTCTGTGGCGTCTCGGCTATGAGAGTGATTTTTCTATCTCCTGCCTTTCTAATCTTCTGTTTCCAAGTTGTAAGTACAAAGATAATAAGACAATAAGTTTATATTGGTTTTTTTTGTATTTACATGTGTGTAGTTGCTGGAATGTTTAAATTGTATTCTTTTTGGATAAGGCTGTTTATTCATTTTTTTCTTTTAAGCAAATAACCCTGTATTTGTCACCTTAATACAGAGAGACCATTTTAATGTCCTTTTCTTTCTTTTTATATAAAGCTTTCTTTTTAAGACCTGTTGGATTTTTTCTTTAGTGGGGACTCCAGGGAATTGAGTCTGCAGCTCACCAGGGAATTGGTGGGAGGAAGAAGTCAGGGGGAAAATCTCGTTGTGTTAGATTTACTAGCCTGACTTTGCATACCCTCTGGGTAAGGGGGAAGAGAGATTAGCTATCTTGGTACTTCTATTTCCAGGACTGGAAACAGGGATGGGGGAGTCCCTCTGTTTAGATTCACGGAGCTTGCTTCTGTATATCTCTCCAGGAACCCAGGGAGGGAACACCTGGAGGGGAGGAGGGGGAAGGGAAATGGTTTATTCCCCTTTGTTGTGAGACTCAAGGCATCTGAGTCTGGGGGTCCCCCGGGGAAGGTTTTGGGGAGACCACAGCGAGCCAGGCACTGTATAAATCCCTGGCTGGTGGCAGCTTTACCAGGTCCAAGCTGGTAACTAAGCTTGGAGGTTTTCATGCTAACACCCATATTTTGGATGCTAAGGGCCAAATCTGGGAAAAAATGTTATGACGCCTCTCCCCCCTGAGCCTCCATTACGAGCCGCCCAGGCTACCACTGCTCAGTGTGTGGCCAGTCTCTGTGTTTTCTGCTGCTCGTTCTGGGGAGCCTGGCCGGCCTTAGGGGTGGTGCCCCCCGATAGCCGCCCAGGGCTCCAGGGGTCAAATGGCACCGTGTGGCAGTGCAAAGGTGCTCACTGCTCTCCCCTGCCCCAATGCTCCTCCATGGGTCCATAGAGGTTTGAAGGGAGTAAGGAGCAACCCTATGTGCTCCATGCGTCCTGGTCACTTTTCCCACTTGGGCTGTGCTGTGAGGGGAGCATCAGAAGCTGCTGCTCTCTGCCCTCCCGCTATGCAGCCCGGCTGAGGAAAGTGACCTGGATGCAGGGAGCTCGGATGATCTCACTTCTTGCCCCCACATCCCACAACCCCTAGGGGTGCCCAGATGAGCAGCGTTCCAGGGAGGAGTGGGGGGCAGCAATGCCAGCTGCTCCATGCACACAGGTCAGTCTCCCCATGTGGGTGCAGGAGGGGATGCAAGGGTTTCTGTGATGCCTATTCTATCAATATCGTCACTCAATACCAGGCACTCAAATTCACCAGTCTTAGTACTTAGACGTTTAGCGTTTGTATTTAAGCACTTCTAAAATGTGTCCCATTTTAGCTGTCTGCTATTACATGATGTAATTGAGGGAGACTCTTTCATTTCACTGTTTCTCATCAGAACCTACCTGTACATTATCATCTTCCATCCTCTCCACCTTACTAGGCTATAGAGAATCCCTGTGAATAGTTCCTCTCCTAACGGATGTCTCTGTCTGAACCCTGTGCTCCTCAGCGCCTGTTGGCTTTCCCCAGCTCTGAGGCTGTGTCTACACCGCGCACCTTACCACGGTGCAGCTGTGCCACTCTAACCGTGCCATTGTAAGGTGCGCTGTGTGGCCGTCCTTATCGCTGAGAGAGAGCTTCCCCGGCAACAAAGCCAAACTACCTCCAATGAGGGGCAGGAGCTTTGTCACCGGGAGCACAGCTCCACCTATGATGCGCTGTTCACACTGCCGCTTTTCATGGCTCAAATTTTGGCATTCGGGGAGTGTTTTTTCTTACCGCAGAGAGACAAAATTTTTAGCAACAAAAGCCGAAATTAAAAAAAACTCCTCTGCAACCTATTTAATTTTACCTTTATACAACCTTTATACTGCCTCCAGTTCTGGTATCCTCATTTGAAAAAGATGTTGTGAAATTGGATCTAGGGCAGCAAAGAGCCACCAAATGTTCTGAGGGCTGGAGAAAAATGCCTTCCAGTGAGCTATTGAAAGAGCTCAACCTGTTTAGCTTATCAAAAGAAGATTGAAAAGTTATTTCATTGAAATGTTGAAGGGCCTTAATGGAGAGAAAAGTTTGGGTATTTACGGGCTCTTGAATGGAGCAGAGAAAGGCATAACAAGACCCAATGGCTGGAAAGTGAAAAGAGACAAATTCATATTACAACTGAGGCACAATAGTCAACAGCGAGGATGATTCACCGCAGGAGCAAGCTACCAAGGAAAGTGGTGGATTCACCATCTCCTGATGTCATTTAATGAAGACTAGATGCCTTTCTGGAATGTGTTTGCCCCCAAAGTAGCTGTTATGTCATACAGGAGGCCTGTGATATGCAGGTTAGATGCTCTAATGGTGTCTTCTGACCATGAAGTCGACTAATTTCTGAAAAACTGAGTGTAGCATTGGGAGCACCGTCTGATGTTTTCCTGTCTAGCCGGCTTGCTGCCTAGAACGAACGCTCCTTGAGTGGGGTGATCCACAGGGAGTAGCCCAAACCTCCAAAGTGCCTGGCCAGGGGCAGGACATTAGCCCAGCAAGGGAGGGGTGTGGCAGTGACATCACAAAGGCCTTTTGCAGGACCTCAGACTATTGGTCAAAGGTGGTGGGGAGGTGGTGACCTCACAGAGAGATGCTGACATCAGCCAGGCAGGACAGGGGCGAGGGGCCAGGGAAACCTCAGAGACCTCTGTGGCTTTGCTTCAGCACGTTTCCTTCTCCAGGTCTCTCTTTGAGGACTGAGAGATTATTTGGGGTCATGGACGTGAGCGCCAGGAGGAACCTCTTTCGAGTTTCCTCCTTCCCTTGTAGTGATTTTACTAGAAAACAGCCGTCCCTGTTTAGAAGGTAAGAGCCTCCTGGAGGTTTGAAACCTGTTCAGTCTGATCTATCTGGTGACAAGTGAATTCTAGGCATGGAAAACACGAGCTTAAGGAGGCAGAATTTTATTGCGCACCTGGGATTTTGTCCCTTAGAATCGCTGGGGACATTAGGGTTTGTCCTTTTTGTTTCACCTCTTCCTCCATCCCTCCCTCCTCTTCTTCTCTTGCTTCTTTTGTCCTTTCTCCTGTTCCCTTCCCAACAACAGGACGGAGGTGTGTGTGTGTGTGTTGCAGGGAAGTCCTCTGCAGCTCCCACTATGGAAGGTCCACCCAAAAATGTGGGACTGAAATAGTGCTCGGGCAGTGATCCCCACCGGTGACCTGGGCCATCCTTTGGTCTCTCTGGTGAGAACCCTCAGCCTCCCGTCCTCCGTCTCTACCCTGATTGGTTGAGCAGGGGGATGTTGACAGGGAGGAGACTCAGGTCCTTGTTGTTCTCTTTTAAGATCAAGTAAATAAGTCAGAACCAGTTCTATCTTTGATTAATTTTGCTGCTTCTCTGCATTAATTGTCTCTGAGCAGTTGATGATTCCCTCTAACATTGCAGTTCTCCTCAAATACTTGCTGAATAATTACTGTCACTGTTGTTGGTCTGGAGCTCATCTGAGAGCACAGTATTCAGGTCATTCAATGTCTGAAATTCAAGATCCGATGGTTTGTTTGAAAAACAGGGCTCTTCGGTCCTATTCCCAACATTGCCTCTGACGGGCTGTGTGACCTAAGACAAGTCAATTCTTCTTTCTCAGCCTGAGCTTCTCCCTCTTTCAAGTAGGGATAATAATGATCCGCTCTTACCTACCTCAGGGTGGGTGAAGGATGCGGATCCATTTGGGAGTGTCACTAGAAGTAGTGCATAATATGAAGTTTCCCAGATTATGACATAATAGATTAGCTGAAATCGTCTATTTTATTTGTATTTTTTTATTTTGAAATTGTTAATAGTAGCAACGACTTAGCTCAGATTGAAGCATCTTATCTAATGGTTGAGATGTAAGTGTCTCCTCTTTGTGTGCGAGGAGACAATTTAACACACTCTGACAAAGAGGAGATGCTTTTGTTTTGCAAGAAAATATTTTTGCAAAGATCTTTCATCCCACTTGTTATGATTCTGAGAAACAAACTGGTTTAGTCTAAATGGGATTTTCGGACAGAAACGGTTTGAATGAAATTTTCCCACCATCTCGATTCCTGGGCGCTGGGGTGTTTTCATCTGTTAGAACAGGAGTCAGAACTGGTTGCTTCTCTTTCTGGCTCTGCCATCGCCTTGTTGTGTAGGCCTTGGGTAGGTCACTTCCCTTCTCCCATCTGTCCAATCGGAACAGGAACAGTTCTCGAACTATGGGCAGTTTAGAGCCCAAGTGAGATAAGGGGTATTAAAGCCCTCTGGGAAGGAGAAAGGGGAGTTTCACAGTGTTTAGCACCAAGGAATTCTAAAGTTTGCTAAAATGTCTAGTCTGTGGAAACAAGAAATGGTCGGGGCCAAACTTATTAACCACTGCCTTTTTAAAGCCCATTCAAAGATGTGAGTCCCTATCTTTTAGGTACCTGTGGTTCTTTGCCAGCAGCAGAGAAGAGGTTCCTGCCTCCGTTTTTGTGGCCTTAACAAACCAGGTGTTGTGCCCCAGTTCTCGTCTGAGACCCCTGAAAAAGAACATCTTCCCATCCATGAACAAGACAGGACCTATCTTTCAAAGGGGAACAAAAAGACCTCTGGGACTTACAGACTAGCTAGCCTGACTGCCATAGCTGGAGAGATCCTTCAATACATTCTTAAACACTCAGTTTGTCAGCAGCACCTACAGGATGATTTGGTTCTTATGACTAGTGAGCGTGGAATTGTCAAGAACAAATCATTCCAAACCAATCCTCTTTCCTTCTTTGGCAGGGTTCTGGGCCTGGTAGAGGTGAGTAAACAATAGATGGGATCTAGCTTGGTGTTACTAAGGCTTTCGACACAGTCCCATAGGACATTCTCAGAAGCAAACGAGGGAAATGTAGTCCAGCTGCAATCAGTGTAATGTGGGTGCAGAGCTGGTTGAAAGCCAAGACTCCAGGAGCCCTTCTCCATGTTTAGCTGCCCAACGGGGAGGGTGAACCTAGTGGGTCTGGCAGGGATCAGTCCGGTGTCAGGTACTATTCTATATTTTCATGAATGATTTGGAAAATGGAGTGGAGAGCATGCTCCTAAAGTTTACAACTGACACCAAGCACTTTGGAGCACAGGATTGAAATTCAAAACACCCTTAACAAATTGGAGACTTGGTCTTCTTGAGCCAAACTCCATGGTTAGGGCTCTCTCTCTACACTGGGCTGAAGTGAAACCCCAGAGCCAAGCACTCCTCCTGGGCAGTGAGCTCCGACCTTGAATGGTCAGATGCTGCTTAGCACTGTCAGAGCAGCTTTTGCTGGGGGATTCTCCCAGCACTTTCCAATAGCGGGAAGGTATGAAATCCCCATTTGACTGCTGGGGACAGAGCCCGAGAGTGGGGAGCAACTTGCCCAAAGTCCCCAGAAAAAGGAATACAACCAGCAGAGGAACCAATAGGAAACCCAGCAATGGAACTCAGGAGTCCTGGGGGTGTGCTGTGGTGACCAGATGTCCCAATTTTATAGGGACAGTCCGAATTTTGGGGTCTTATCTAGGATCCTATTACCCCCCACGCCGTCCCGATTTTTCACACTTGCTGTCTGGTCACCCTAGGGTGTGCACATGTGTGGGTCCCAGCTGCTCCCTGCCCCCCTCATTGAAGCAGATGTGCAGGGTTACTGCCCTGGGAAGTGCAGGGCACCAGTAGATGTGGGGTTGGCTGGAGGTAGGGTCTGGCTTCAGGCAGGGCAAGGGCTGCGTGGCTGGCTGGCTTCAGGCAGGGGGGTGCATCAGGGGTTGGCTGGAGACAGGGCAGGGAGGATGCGGCTGGTGCAGGCAAAGCAGAAGGTGCAGGGCTGGCTGGAGACAGAGGCTGACTGCCGGCAGGGCAGGGCAGGGGGTGCAGGGCTGGCTGCAGGCAGGGCGTGGGGCAGGGCAACGGTGCAAGGAAGTTTCATGCCCTAGGCAAAACTTCCACCTTGCACCCTCCCCCCCCGCACCCCTGCCCTGAGGCGCCCCACCCGTGGCAGCTCCCCCCTCCACCCTGAGGCTCCCCTCTTGTGGCAACTCTCCTGCTCTGCCCTGCGGCATCCCCGTCGCCCGAGCTCACCCCTGCTCTGAGCACGAGCACCCCGAGCACGCCGTGGCCGCTTCACTTCTCCCACCTCCAAGGCTTGCGGCGCCTAAGCCTGCCAGGCAGTCAGGCACCCTCCTCTGAGCCACAGCAGCCCTGACAGTTGACAATAGAGGCACCTTAACCCCTGAGTTCCTTCAATGTGTCCCCCTCGGGGGTCCAGCTCCGATCACCAGATACTCGGGGTATGTCTATACCACCTGCCGAATCGGTGGGCAGCGATCGATCCAGCGGGGGTTGATATATCGCGTCTAGTGTAGATGCAATACATTGAGTGCTCTCCCCTCGCCTGCTGTACTCCAGCTCGGTGAGAGGCGCAGGCAGAGTCTACGTGGAGCTGCAGCAGTCAACTCCCCGAGACTGTGACATTATAATTGTTAGGCCTGAATAAAGATATAGCAGACAAAACCAGGTATGCCAACCTGACCAAAGTCAGGCTAACAGAGGTTTGTGGGTAATCCCTGAGTGGTAAACACTGAGAAGGAGCAGCATGTCTCACAAGCGCTGGGAAAAAGTGAGATAAGAGAGAAGCTGCATTCCTGGCATAGTACCAGATGTGCTGTGTTCGGGCAGCTCCTTCGAAGAACTGATAAGAGTCCTAGTTTCCCAGCCTCCTTGTTTTTGCTCCCTGGTTTTGTTCTTTGTTTGTTTTTAACTCCCCTACATTTCTAACTTTAGGCATGCATGTATACTAAAGGTGTCTAGTTTCTAGTTGTTAGAAGAATGGGGTGGGTTGCTCCAGTGAATAATTTATGACGCGACGGAACTGTCTATATAGGCTTGTACTAAGATGTAAAGAGCAGGCTGGTTCTCTCTGGAGACGAGCTGCTCTCTATTGATGCGTGCACTTGTCAATAAAGAGCTTTTGATCGGACCTTGCTGGTGTTGCCTGTCTCTCTCGCGGTCAGACAACGAACTTTGCTGTCTGGGTTAGAGTCCCTGACATCTTTGGCGACTCCGCCGGGACCCGTCTGACTCTCCGGCGGGGGATCGGACCCTGAGGCAACGCAGCGCGCATCCTCCAGTTTAGAGGAGCCTTGCCTGGTGATCTGATCTCTGCGTTGGCGATAAGGCGTGTTCTGTGAACCAGCTGAAACTCTTGGAAATCCAGCAACGTCCACCTACCCATTGAGTAGGGTCCAGGTTGTCGGGGTTAGGGTCCCTGACTACTTAAGTCTGGGTTCGAGTCCCAGTCCAGGTCTGGGTTAGAGTTCCAGTCCAGGTTTGCACAGGATCCAAGTTGTCTGGGTTAGAGTCCCAGCCTGGGTTTGAGTCTCAGTCCAGGTGTTCAAGTCCCTGGAGAGGTAAGCAAGCGCTCGACGCTGGGAGGTGGGGGTTAGAGTCCCTTTACCTCGACCCGGGGAGGAGGGGTTAGAGTCCCTTCATGAAGAGGGGTTAGAGTCCCTTCATTAAAATGAGACAAGTTGGCAGTAAGTGCCCGGGGGATGCCCCGTTGTCTCTGATACTTAGAGATTGGAAAGAGATTTCTGAGACAGCTGATCTAGTTAAATTTAAGATGAGAAATCTGTGTTGGATCCAATGGCCATCATTTACCTTTCATTTGTCCCCAACTAGAGACTGGCCGGTGGGTGAAACCTTTTCCACAGATAGGAGGAACTCCTTAAGGGATATTTTGGTTGATCTTAGGCCGAGACAAATGGATTACTTGTTTGTATGGTATAATTATAAACCCATGGAGGGATGGGTAGCTTTTGAAGCTGTTTGTATGGAGAGCTCTTGTAAAAAAATCACCCACCATATGCACCAGAGCCGCACCGGGAGGAGGACAATTTTGTTCCTGTTCTTCCCCGTCTGATGGAGTGCAAGGATTCAAAAGCAGGTTAGTGACAGTTCAGGGACAGAGGAGAATCAAGGGGGAGCTCAGAGTGATGTTCCCTCATCTTCAGAGGAATCAGGCAGCCTCACCCCCTCTGTGCAGCCTCCAGCCAGCCTTTTGCAAACTTGGTCAGGGACTGCTTTTCAAACACCCCCAATATTACAGCAGCCCTTGTCCTTGCCCTTGTGGACCCCCACTAGGTTACTTAACTCCATGAGAGAGAATGTTTCTGAGATACCTCTGATATTACAAGCCTCATTGAGAACTTATCTGGTTCTACTGGTTGCTGGGGAACATGAGATGGTTTTACCCATACCCTGTTTGCAATTTCAAATTTGTTTAACTGGCAGTGCACTATGCCTCACTTATGAGACAATCCTGAGGCAGTGGAAAGAATGTTCTGCACAATCTTTTTCACTCATGTGCCCACTTGGGCAAATGTAAATCAGTTATTAGATACTCTCATGACAGAAGATGAAAGACAAAAAGTAAAAGAAAAATCTGCAGCTCATTTGAATGCACCTTGGCTAATTACTGACCCTAACTGGAATCCCAATAATCCAGCTCAAAAGACAAAGTTGGATGGATTTTTAAAAGGTGTTTTGAATGGTATTAGAGATGCAGGGGAGGCTACTCCAAATTGGAGCAAGGTGACTGCTTGTGTTCAGCATCCAGATAAGCACCTCTCTGACTTTTGTGCTCGACTGATTTGTGAAGTTAAAAAGCATGGGAATTTAAATCCTGAAACTGATCATGGAAAGGAGATGGTTAAAATGGTTTTCATGACACAATGTGCAAAGGATATTGCAAAAAGATTTAGAAAGCATCCAGATGGTACGCAAGGGAAAAGTTTGTCTGAAGTAGTTAGCATTGCTACTAGAATGTTTAATGGGAAAGAGAAAAAGAAAGAAAAAGACATAAGGAACGGGTTAATTTAAAAATCATCTTGGCCTCGGGATGGAAGGAGGGGGGTGCTCTGCGTTCAGGGTCAGGAATCGGCGCGGACTGTGCTTGGTGCAGGGAGGGGCTGCTTTCGGCCCCAGCTGGCTGTGAAGGAAAAAATATAGACAGAGGCGAAGCAAAGGAAATACAAGTTACAGAACTGAAATTACATTTGCAAAGCTTAACTGTCCAGTAAGATCCAACAGTGTGCCTTTGTGACCCTGGAGTCGGTGTGGCTTGGTGACACCAAAGAAGCCACAGGCAGCCGACCTGGACTGGAATCTCTGAAAGAGACGCCGCAGGAGATTCCAGGGTGTAAAAGAACAGCCCTCCCAAGAGCAGAAGCATGTTGGAAATTCTGGACAAGCTGTATACAGGATAATCTCCCTTCCACCTCTCCCCCTCCTCTGAACATTATACACAGAAGTGGCCAGTCTGGACGTACGTGTGTAAGTATGAAAGGAGCTTCGGGCTTGGGGCATTAATATTTTCCTGAGTGATGTGGGAGCGTTCCCAACACTCTCCGTTGTTGTTTTATTATTTTATTAATGAAGCTTTAAAATTCAGTTATATGGTGTGTTTTCTTTATCTTCCCCCAACGATCCTGTAGTGTCAGCCTGATCATCTGACATGAGGGATAGATTGGTAACAGAAATTTGTCACAGTTTGGTGAGCAATTAAGAAGGGGGGAGCCCTGCAGAATTTACACCATCTATTTGTTTTACCCTTGTTATTTTGTGTTTGCTTTGCTTGGTACTGTTGGTGTTATATGCTGAGAACTGCATGAGTAAAAGTGAGTCCTAATAGGATAAGGAAACACTATTTGGTTCTGGTTCTGTTCTATTTAACCAGTTACTGTTGTTTTTTTTTTCTCTGTTCATTTGGGTGTTAGGAGTGTGGGTGGAACTGAACCTCTTGTTCGTAATTCCTCGGAGTGGAAGCCATGTGTGCGAGACAGCTCTGAGGTTAAATTGAGATCCTTCTGTCCTGTCCCCTATAGCGGTCAGTGTATAGAAGTGGGAAAGTCTGGCTTAGACTGTAATTCCCTCTGCTCTCTGTGTAATTCTCTTTTCTGTTTAAGTGTCAAACAGATGAATGAGTCTCTGGGTAAACCCTCTAAGAGTAGTCCTTCAAATTATATGTTAAGTAAATGGCCTTTGCCCAATGGGCCATGTGTCTTCGTCTAGGGGGCAATCCTCATGAAGGAGGACTCGGGTAGTCTTGTGAGTAAGAATGTTTAAGGGAAGAGACCAGGAGGGGTGGGGGGCTAGTTGAGAAGCCCACCCTCCTAGCTAAACTGGTAGTGGAAGAAGTTGGTGCCTATGGAAGGGACGGTTCAGTGAGAAAAGCAGGATCGGGCCCAGGCGGGCAGGCAACAGACAGAGAGATTGGAAAACAGGTTGGAAAACTTTAAGGGTGTAGTGGAAGGAAGGAGTAAGTAAGTGTAAGCATGGGGATTTCAAATACCCAGAACTTACTTGGAATGGTGATTTGAGTTGATAAAAGTGGCTGTTGGGAGACAAGCAAGTGATTTAAGGGAGAGTGAGAAGTTAACTCTGTAGTTGCTGGAGGAAACAGCAGTTGAACTTTGTAAAAATGCTAAAGAGGAAAGTTCTTGGTGTCTTTGAAATGTTTGTAAATAAATTGAGGCAAAGAGATTGTTAATTGCAATCATTTAGAATTTAGTTAAATTAGCTGAAGAATGTATATAGTGCTATGTAATTGAAATTTTATTAGGCTGTAAGGGCACTATAAGTAGTGATGTTTTCTTTCAGTGTTTGAAAGCAAGAGTTAAAAGTAAAAAGCAAGCCAGAAAGCATCTGTATTCATGCAAATTATCTAACTGATAAGGTAGGAGCCACTGAAACCTGGGCTGCCTATGAAACACATAAAATATGGGATAATTCCTCTGTTTTTCCTGAAATCAACAAGGGTATTTGTCTATTTTAAGCAATGATTGTCTGCCCAGAAGGGGTAGACCTCTGTTTTTTTGTCTTTCAGATAATCAGAGAAAACTGATGCCAGCTAAACAGCATTCAACGTACCATGCATTTACTGGCACAATAGAAATTATGTTTTGTGTTCTATGTTCTGTCTTGTGGTGTTTGTCTTGTGGCCGGAATTTTTGTGTTTAATATTTTTATAAAATAATCTAGTTTAAAATCAAACAAAAAGGTTAAATTAAAATGCAGATACTTGTTTTGTTCAACTTGGAATACAAAGTGTTTAGGTAAATCAGGAGAATGTGATATACTAAAGTCTAATGCATTTCCTTAAGTAAGGAAAAGAAACTTTATTGGTCAAATTGTTAATTGCAAAAATTGTTGTTAAAATTTGCATACTAACAGTCTTTGAAAGCAAGGACATGAAAAGTTAACCCACTCCCCATATTGTACATGGGATCTTTCTGGCTACCTCAGATTTCTAGCCAGAGGGCTGGGGATGGTGGAAGGCTATTGGACTAGAGGTTGTATTAAGTGAACTCCTCAAAGTGGGTGTGCTTGTCCTGGCTTGTTGCTCGAAAGCTCTGTAATAAGGTTATTTTAGTAAAAGGGTGTGTGTGGCATATATTAAATAATAAGACTAATGTACTGTATAATGACAATGTGTAGGTGTTCATTGTTGGGAAAAAGGTGTATAAGTAAAAAGTGAAAGTTTCCTTTGCAGGTTAAAAGAAGCCAAGAAAGGAAGAAGCACAAAGAACAGAATGAATTAACTGAAAAAATAAAATAAAATAAAATAAAATAGCAAGCTCAGGCTATAGATAAGACACTGACTCCATTCAAGGACACTGCTCACAGTTAAGACTTGGTTAACAACCAGGAAAGGGAGGGCTTGAATTTGCCCATGCAGCTATGAGATCTGAAAAACACTGCCAGGCACTAATGAAATGTGTTAAGTTTTTTTTCTCACAGGTAAGGAAGCGCTTCCCAAAGACCCTAGCAGCCCTGCCACTCCTTGGAACCAGGAGACGGGATTGATGTAAAGGTCCACCAACGAAAGACTGCCTTGGCTCCATGCTGGAAAGGCCCTTAAGTCCTGATGACTACCAACACCGCTGTGAAGTACCAAAGACTGACTGCTTGGACCCAAGATTCTCACTGCAAAAAGACCCCTCCACATTGGGAGAATTCTCCTACTGATGATTAGCCTATTTCACCTTCTAGCTCCACTGTGCCTTCTGGACAGTAGGGAAAAAGTACAAGGTGAAGTGCTAGTAGCCTCTCCCTTATTCACTGACAGATCTACTGTGCCTTTGAATTTTTCTAGAAAAAGCAAAACCATTACAGGGTGATGTGCTAGTAACCTCTCCCCTATATGATGCTGCACCAAGACTGTTTTGGGAAAGAAGAAGGAACACTCACTCCACTGAAATTGCTTAAGTCCAGGAATTCCTGACTAGAAAGGACATTAAGAACTGACCCCGGTGAAGAAACAAAGAATTGTACACTGGCAGAAAAAATTTGTGGGACCCATGCTTGGGAATGTGGTATTGATTGGATTTTGGGGTTTATTCTACAGGCTGTGCCCTGTGCTGTGGATAAATTCTTCAGCATGTATTGCTCTCTCTAATTGGATTTTAAATAACAAGTACCCGAAGAGTTTGTTCTGCCACTGGAAATTTTACCTGTATTGAAACCATTCCAGTGACTAATAATGTAACCCCCTCCTATGCTATTAATGTCAATGCCTTTTAAAAGTACCTGAAAATAGTTAAATAACAAATGTAATATAGTACTACACCAAGGAAAGATGGTATTAAATATCACTGAGGCTGGGAAGGCATTGCAGTGGGATCTAGTATGTTTGGAGATTCAGAATTTCCTGAATGACCAGCTGATGGCCATTTGGAGTGATCTTGAGTACCAGACTTGGCCCACTGCCCTTACAGACACATCAGGAGTACCATCTGATCTGTGGTCATGGAGATATACTAAAGACTTTCTGGGTGAAAGTGTAAACATTTACTGTGCTCCTTCCAAGCATTTGGACTGGGGGGTGTGGGCTTCCACATACCGAATCCTGACGGGTCCATGGGGAGGATGCACATGGGACTGGACTATTCACCGAAACATCTGGGAAATTAGACCACTTGGTATACCTAACTGATTTATAGTCAGTGCCCCAATCCCTTAGTTGTCAGACAAACAGGATTCCACTCTTTTGTCCGTGCACTCATTCCTGGATTGTGGGTGGCTAAGCTCAAGAGAGCAGTTGTAAATATTTCTGCAGAGCTTGAAAAAAAACAGCTAATGCATTAATAGACGCTTTCCAAAAGTTGCAACGAAAGACTGATGAAGTAGCAGAAGTAACTTTGCAAAATAGACGTGTGCTAAATGCCATGAATGCTGAATTAGAGAGGGGCTTGTGCTCGCATTGGGGAAAAATGTTGCTTTGCTGTTAATCACTCTGGCTTAATTGACAAAGATTTACAAGCTATTAAGAATGTTGCTGTTGTTTTCCATGCTATATCTCTTGATCACACTTTTAGTTTTAAGGACCTCCACTCAGACCTTGGGTCATGGTTTACTAGCCTCCCCCGTACAATTGTTAAATGGATATGTGTCCCAAGAGTCCCATTATGGTCCTCTAGGGACAAAGGGGGGATTGTTAGGCCTGAATAAAGATATAGCAGACAAAACCAGGTATGCCAACCTGACCAAAGTCAGGCTAACAGAGGTTTGTGGGTAATCCCTGAGTGGAAAACACTGAGAAGGAGCAGCATGTCTCACAAGCGCTGGGAAAAAGTGAGATAAGAGAGAAGCTGCATTCCTGGCATAGTACCAGATGTGCTGTGTTCGGGCAGCTCCTTCGAAGAACTGATAAGAGTCCTAGTTTCCCAGCCTCCTTGTTTTCGCTCCCTGGTTTTGTTCTTTGTTTGTTTTTAACTCCCCTACATTTCTAACTTTAGGCATGCATGTATACTAAAGGTGTCTAGTTTCTAGTTGTTAGAAGAAGGGGGTGGGTTGCTCCAGTGAATAATTTATGACGCGACGGAACTGTCTACATAGGCTTATACTAAGATGTAAAGAGCAGGCTGGTTCTCTCTGGAGACGAGCTGCTCTCTATTGATGCGTGCACTTGTCAATAAAGAGCTTTTGATCGGACCTTGCTGGTGTTGCCTGTCTCTCTCGCGGTCAGACAACGAACTTTGCCGTCTGGGTTAGAGTCCCTGACATAAGTATAATCTAATATCTCATTGAAAGGTGACAGGGCCAGAAAGAGTTAATTAACTCACCTCACCGACTGACCTGACCCGTGGGTGAACCTTAAAAACTGGTTAACAAGATATGTAAATGAACAGAGCTTTGAAATGCAAGTCTGCAGTGTTAGAGGTAGAAGGGGAGGTGTTTGCTCAGGTCTTGTGATGTCAGCAAACAAGTCTTGTCTATTGCTCTAGTTTTAATTCAAAGAGCAAAAAAGGAATATTAACATTTATGATGATACTTGAGTGAAATAGTATTATTGTCTGTGTCTCTTTGAAGGTTGTGGTAATCTGTATCTGAACTGTTTGATGGATGTACTAATTGCCAGGATGTTCTTCATCTCAGATCTGCTTTGGGTTTCAAGAGGGGGAAACCTTAAGCCACAAGGATTGAGATCCCCAGTCATTGACTGGAGCCACCCTGAATATGGACAGTGGATTATAACCTATGGACTATTTCTAAAAGGACTTTTGGCAACTACAAGCTCATGTCTACTTTGTATCTGAACCTCAAAAATTGAATTCAAGTGTATATGTCTATTAATCCTTTAACCAACACTCACTCTCTCTCTTTTCTTTTCTAATAAATTTTAGCTTAGTTAATAAGAATTGGCTATAGCATGTATTTTAGGTAAAATCTAAGTTATAATTGAACCTGGTTATGTGGCTGATCCTTTGGGATCGGAAGAATCTTTTCTTTTATATGATGAAGTAAGATTTTCAGGAATCATCATCATATCTAACAGGTGTGTCTGGACGGAGGCCTGAGGCTGGGTAATTTAAGGGAACTGCGTGGTTTAAACTTCTAAGTAACCAGTGAGGTACTACAGAAGCTGTTTTGTGCTGGCTTGGTAAATCTAAGTATTGAAATAACCAGCAGCGTTTGGGATTTGTCTGCCCTGTTTTGTTTGCAATTCACTCTGATTGAGTGAGCTGAGCTGGCTCCCACGGGCAGCACCGTCACACCTACAGCCAGGCTGCAGAGGTCCGGGGGATCTTAGGGGCCTTGGGGTGCACAGATACCTATGTCCAGGCCATAGCGGTCCCTGGGGGGCTTAGAGAGTTTGGGGGGGACACAGATACCAATCTCCATGCTCTAGGGGTCCCATGGGGGCTTAGAGGGTTCGTGGGGGGCACATATTCCTACATCCAGGCTGTAGGGTTACCAGGGGGGCTTAGGAGGTTAGTGGGGGGCAAAGATACCTACGTCCAGGCTGGAGGCATCCTGGGAGTCTTAGGGGATTTGTGGGGGCCAAAGACACCTATGATGTCCAGGCTGTAGGGGTACCAGTGAGTTTTAGGGGTTCGACTGGGCACAGATACGTATGTCCAGGCTGTATCGTTCCCAGGGGGGGTTAGAGGTTTCATGAGGGGCACAGATATCTACGTCCAGATTGTAGATGTCCCGGGAGGGGGGGGGTTAGTGGGGTTGTGGGAGTGCAAATACCTATGTCCAGGCTGTAGGGGTTCCTGGGGGCTTAGAGGGTTTCTGAGGGGCACATATACCTACGTGCACACTGGAGTGTCGCAAGGGGCTTATGGAGTCTATATGGGGAACAGATACCAATGTTCTGGCTGTATAGGTCCCTCGGGGGCTTAGGGGGTTTGTGGGGGGCACAGATACCTAAGTTCAGGCTGGAGGGATCGCTGAGTGTCTTAGGTGTTTGGTGGAAGGCACAGATACCTACGTCCAGGCTGCAGGGGTCTCGGAGGGGCTTAGGGTCTGTCACGGAGTTTGGGGGAGTCCGGTCCTGCACCCCTCTTCCTGGGACTCACAGTGACTCTCAGCCAGCCAGTAAAACAGAAGGTTTATTGGACAACAGGAGCGAAGGATACAGCAGAGCTTGGAGGCACAAGCAGGACCCCACAATCAAGTCCTTCTAGGGGTTCAGGAAACTTAGTTCCCAGTTTGGGAATCCCTGAATTCCAACCACCCAGACCAAAACCGAAACTGAACTAACCCAACTCCCTCCAGCTGGCCATTTCCTGTATCCAGCTTCCTGGGCAAAGGTGCTGACCCCTCCCCCCGCCTAGCTCAGGTTACAGGCTGAGCACGTGTCCGGTCCTAAAGTCACCCCCTGTTCTCCCATCCCCCACACAGACAGTCCCTACTCCATCACAGTAATGCACAGAGCATTTCCCGCATGGAGCAACAGTGACACCATGTGGCCACGCACGGTAACGCACAGAACATTTCCCATATGGAGAAACTGTGACACCGTGTGGCCAGGCAGGGTAATGCACAGAGCATTTCCTGCATGGAGCAACAGTGACACCATGTGGCCATGCAGGGAAATGCCCAGAGCATTTCCTGGATGGAGCAACAGTGATTCCATGTGGCCATGCAGGGTAATGCACAGAGCATTTCTCTCATAGAGGAACAGTGACAACATGTGGCTATGCAGGGTAATGCACAGAGCATCACGCCTATGTAGAGGCTGTAGAGATCCCTGGGGGGCTTAGGGGTCGTGGGGGGGGACAGATAGCTACGTCCAGGCTGGAGACATTCTGGTGGGCATTAGGGGCTTCATGAGGGGCACAAATATCTACGTCAGGGCTGGAGAGGTCCCTGGATGGCTTAGGGGGTTGTGGTGAGCATAGATACATACGTCCACGCTGCAGGGGTACCAGAGGGACTTGGGGGATGTCACGTAGTGTTGTGGAATCTGGCCCTGTACACCTCTTCCTGGGACACACAGTGACTCAGCCAGCCAGTAAAACAGAAGGTTTTTTTGGCCAACAGGAATGAAGGATACAGCAGGGCTTTTGGGCACAACCAGGACCCCTCAATCGAGTCCTTCTGGGGGTTCAGGAAGCTTAGTTCCCAGTTTGGGATTCCCTGAATTCCAACAACCCAGCTCCAAACCAAAACTGAACTAACTCCCTCCAGCCAGCCCCTTCCTTTATTCAGCTTCCTGGGCAAAGGTGCTGACCCCCTCCCAGCTGCCTAGCTTAAGTTACAGGCTTAGGTCCTGTCCCTCACCTAAAGTCACCCGCTGTTCTCCCATCCCCCACACAGACAGTCCCCACTCCATCACAGTAATGCCCAGAGCATTTCGCGCATGGAGCAACAGTAACACCGTGTGGCCATGCAGGGTAATGCCCAGAGCATTTCCCCCGTGGAGCAACAGTGAAACCATGTGGCCACGCAGGGTAATGCACAGAGCATTTCCTGCATGGAGCAAGAGTAACACCGTGTGGCCACACAGGGTAATGCACAGAGCATTTCCCGCATGAAGCAACATTGACACCTTGTGACCACACCAGCTAATGGACAGAGCATTTCCTGCATGGAGCAACAGTGACACCATGTGGCCAAGCAGGGAAATGCACAGAGCATTTCCTGGATGGAGCAACAGTGATTCCATGTGGCCACGCAGGGTAATGCACAGAGCATTTCTCTCATAGAGGAACAGTGACAACATGTGGCCATGCAGGGTAATGCACAGAGCATCACGCCTATGTAGAGGCTGTAGAGATCCCTGGGGGACTTAGGGGTCATGGGGGGCACAGATAGCTACGTCCAGGCTGGAGACATTCTGGTGGGCATTAGGGGCTTCATGAGGGGCACAAATATCTACGTCAGGGCTGGAGAGGTCCCTGGATGGCTTAGAGGGTTGTGGTGAGCATAGATACATACGTCCATGCTGTAGTGGTCTCTGGGGGTTTAAGGAGTTGGTAAGGTCACAGAAACCTACGTATGGTCTGGAGGGGTCCCTGGGGGACTTAAGGGTTTGTGGTTGCGCAGATACCTACGTACCGGTTGGAGGGGGCCCTGGGGAGCTTAGGGGGTTTGTGTGGCGTACACATAGCTATAACCAGGCTGGTTGGGGCCCTATGGGTCTTAGAAGGCTGGTGGGGGGCAGAGATACCTATGTAGGGACTGGAGAAGTCCTGGGGAGGGCTTTGGGGGTTCCTGGAAGTCACAAATATCTACGTCCAGGCTGGAGGAGTTCTGGGGGTATTAGGGAGTTGTGCGGGGGCACAGATACCTATATCGAGGCTGTAGGGGTCCTGGGGTTGCTTTGGGGAATTTTGGGGTACAGATACCTACTTCCATGCTGTAGGGGTCGCTGGGAGGATCAGTGGGTTCGTGAGGGTGCACAGATATCTACGTCCGGTCTATAGGGATCCTGGGGGCGGCTTAGGGGTTTGTAAGGGGCACAGATACATTCATCCAGGCAAGAGGGGTCCTAGGGACCTTAGTGGGTTCATGCTGGGCACAGATACCTGCCTCTAGGCTGGAGGGGTTTTGGGGGTCTTAGGAGGGTTGTGTGGGCACAGATACCTATGTCGATGCTGGAGGGGTCCTGTCATGTCTTAGCGGATTCGTGGGGTCAGAGATACCTACATCTAGGCTGGAGGGGTTCCGGGGGGATTAGGTGTGTTTGGGGGGGGAACAGATACCTACATCCTGATGGTAGGTGGCCCTGGGTAGCTTAGGCGGTTTTTGTCGGTCACAGATACAAACATCCATGCTGTAGGGGTCCCGAGGGACTTTGTGGGGCTCTAGGGGTCACAGATACCTACCTACAGTCTGGAAGGTTCCTGTGGGTATTAAGGGGTGTGTGGGGCATACAGATGCCTACATCTGGGCTTGTGGGTTCCCTGGGGGGCTTAGAGGTTTGTGGAGAGCACAGATACCATTATCCAGGCTAGATGGGTTCTGGTGGGATTAGGGGGTTGTGGGGGGCACAGATACCTATGTAAACAGAAGCAGGATGAACTCTATCCTCACATCTGGTGGTGAATTATGGCAAGTGTGGAAAAGGATTTCAGGGTCTGATCATGTTTGCATAGACACACTCACCGTGCGTGACACGGCCACGGCAGCCTGGGATGGTTACTTTTTATGGGATGGTTACAGTTGAATAGCAGTATTGATTTTTTATTCTCTTAAAAGTTGAATTTCTAGGTTCTTGAGCTGAAATCACTGAAAAGATGTGTTAGTTTGTGGGGGATTCTGAAACTGTATTGCAGAACACAGTAGTTGACAGACAGGAGCAGTTTGTGGGAGTGTCTCATGGAATGAGATGAGCCTAGCAGTTTTGGGGGATAGCTGGAGCAGAACACAGGTCGGCTGGCAGAGCAGCTGGTGGACCGAGCTGAGCAGTTTGTGGGGAAGGCAAAAGCAGAATCCCATGGAGAGGCAGAGCAGTCAGCAGTGGACCACATAAGGTGCCCCTTTCTACTCAGGCTGGCAGGGGGAAAAACCCTGCAGATAGACTCTTGAAGTCTGGGGTTGCGCAACTGTGGGTGATTTTGGGGTTGCTGGACTCTTGAAACGTTGGAGATATTGGACTTTGGAGCCTTGGGGTGATTTGGGGATTGCTGGACTCATGAGCCCAGGGAAAAGGACACGGCCTAGTTGTGTTTTCCCAATTTAATGCTATGTTGTTAATCTCACGTTATTAAACATTTTCTGCTACACCCAGACTCTGTGCTTGCGAGAGGGGAAGTATTGCCTCTTTGAGGCACCTAGGAGTGGGTATGTAAAATTTTCCCATGTCACTGGGTGGGGGCTCGAGCTGGTTAGCATTACATTGTAGGCAAGGGACCCCTATGTATTGAACTCAGTCCTTGCTGCTATCAGTTCAGCCTGACAGAAGGGTTCAACCTACGTCCATGCTCAAGGGGTCCCTGGGGGGCTTAGGGAGTTCGTGGGGGGCACAGATATCTAGGTCCAGGCTGTAGGGGGTCGGGGGGAATCTCAGGAGTTTGGTGGGGGGCACAGATACCTATGTCCAGGCTGCAGGGGTCCCAGAGGGACTTAGGGGGTGTCACATAGTGTGGTGGAATCTGGCCATGCACCCCTCTTCCTGGGACACACAGTGACTCAGCCAGCCAGTAAAACAGAAGGTTTTTTTGGCCAACAGGAATGAAGGATACAGCAGGGCTTTTGGGCACAACCAGGACCCCTCAATCGAGTCCTTCTGGGGGTTCAGGAAGCTTAGTTCCCAGTTTGGGATTCCCTGAATTCCAACAACCCAGCTCCAAACCAAAACTGAACTAACTCCCTCCAGCCAGCCCCTTCCTTTATTCAGCTTCCTGGGAAAAGGTGCTGACCCCCTCCCCGCTGCCTAGCTTAAGTTACAGGCTTAGGTCCTGTCCCTCACCTAAAGTCACCCGCTGCTCTCCCATCCCCCACACAGACAGTCCCCACTCCATCACAGTAATGCCCAGAGCATTTTGCGCATGGAGCAACAGTAACTCTGTGTGGCCATGCAGGGTAATGCCCAGAGCATTTCCCCCGTGGAGCAACAGTGACACCATGTGGCCAAGCAGGGTAATGCACAGAGCATTTCCTGCATGGAGCAAGAGTGACACCGTGTGGCCATGCAGGGTAATGCACAGAGCATTTCCACGCATGGAGCAACAGTGGCACCGTGTGGCCACAGAGGGTAATGCACAGAGCATTTTCCCACATGGAGCAACAGTGACACCATGTGGTCACGCAGGGTAATGCACAGAGCATTTCCACGCATGGAGCAACAGTGGCACTGTGTGGCGACGCAGGCTAATACACAGAACATTTCCTGCATAGAGCAACAGTGGCATTGTGTGGCCATGCAGGGTAATCCAAAGAGCATTTCCTGCATGGAGCAACACTGACACCATGTGGTCACGCAGGGTAATGCACAGAGCATTTCCCCGCATGGAGCAACAGTGACACCGTGTGGCCACAGAGGGTAATACACAGAGCATTTCCCCACATGGAGCAACAGTGACACCGTGTGGCCACACAGGGTAATGCACAGAGCATCGCACCTACGTGGAGGCTGTAGAGATACCTCGAGGGCTTACGGGGATTCGTAGGGTCACAGATATCTACATCCAGTATGGGCGGGACCCTGGGAGAGTTAGGGGGGTTGTGAGGGGCATAGGTACTTGCGTCCAGGCTGTAGAGGTCCTGGTGGGGATTAAAGGCTTCCTGGAGGACAGCAATATCTACGTCCAGGCTGAAGGAGTCCCTGGACGCTTAGGGGGTTGTGGTGAGCACAGTGATCCCTGGGGGTATAGGGACTTGGTGAGGGGCACTGATACCTATGTATGTCCTGGAGGGGTCCCTGGGGGGGGCTTAGTGGTACTGTAGGAGACACAGATACCTACGTCCAGGCTATAGGAATTCTGGGGGGGCTTAGGGCTTTGGGGGGGCACAGATACCTACATCCAGGCTGGAGGGGTCCCGGGGGGCTTAGGTGGTTTGTGGGGAGGGGCACAGATATGGACATCCAGGCTGGAGAGGTTCCGGAGAGGATTAGGGGTTTTTGCGGATGGCAGAGATATCTATCTCCATACTCTAGGGGTCTCGGGGGGCTTAGGGCTGGATGTGTCCCGAGGAGTTTAGGGGGTTTGTGGGGTGCTCAGACACCTGTGTCCAGGCTGTAGGGAACCCTGGGGGCTTAGGGGGTTCGTGGGGGTCACAGGTAGTTACGTCGAGGCTGAAGGGATAATGGGAGTCCTTAAGGGATCGGGGCTGACACAGATACCTAGGTCCAGGGTCTAGGGGAGGCAGGAGAAGTGAAGCGGCCATGGTGTGCTTTCAAGTAGGGATAATAATGATCCACTCTTACCTACCTCATGGTGGGTGGAGGATGGGGATCCATTGGAGAGTGTCACTAAGAGTAGTACATAATATGAGGTGTCCCATCACGTTTACTCAGAGCAGATTATGACATAATAGATTAGCTGAAACAGTCTTTTTTATTTGTATTTTTTTATTTTGGAATTGTTAAGAGCAGCAATGACTTAGCTCAGACTGAAGCATCTTATCTAATTTTCAAGATCTAAGTGTCTCCTCCTTGTGTGTGATGACACAATTTAACACACTGTGACAAACAGGAGATGCTTTTGTTTTGCAACAAAATCTTTTTGCAAAGAACTTCCATCTCACTTGTTATGATTCTGAGAAACAAACTGGTTTAGTCTGAATGGGATATTTGGACAGAAACGGTTGGAATGTAATTTTCCCACCATCCCAGTTCCTGAGCTCTATCCCTGCCTCTGGGGGGATTTGTTGTCTGTTAGAACAGGAGTCTGACTAGCAGCTTCTCTTTCTGGCTCTGCCACCGCCTTGCTGTGTAGGCCCTTGGGTAGGTCACCTCCCTTCTCTGTACCTCAGGCTCCTCCCATTTGTCCAATGGGAACAGGGACAGTTCTCGAATTCTGGGTAGTTGTGAGCCTGAGTGAGAAAAGGGGTGTTGAAGCCCTCTGTGAAGAAGAAAGGGGAGTTTCACGGTGCTTTTGCACCAAGGAATTCTAAACAAAAACTGAACTAACTCCCTCGAGTCCTTCTGGGGGTTCAGGAAGCTTAGTTCCCAGTTTGGGATTCTCTGAATTCCAACTACCCAGCTCCAAACCAAAACTGAACTAACTCCCTCCAGCCAACCCCTTCCTGTGTCCAGCTTCCCGGGCAAAGGTGCTCACTCTCTCAGCCCTGCCTAGCTCGAGTTACATGCTTAGGTCCTGTCCCTCACCTAAAGTCACCCCCTGCTCTCCCATCCCCCACACAGACAGTCCCCACTCCATCACAGTAATGCCCAGAGCATTTCGCGCATGGAACAACAGTGACACCATGTGGCCACGCAGGGTAATGCCCAGAGCATTTCCTGCATAGAGCAACAGTGACACTGTGTGGCCACTCAGGGTAATGCACAGAGCATCACACCTACGTAGAGGCTGTAGAGATCCCTGGGGGCTTAGGGGTCATGGGAGGTACAGATAGCTACGTCCAGGCTGGAGGCATTCTGGGGAGTTTAAGGGGGTTCGTAGGGTCACAGATACCTACGTCCAGGATGGTCGGGACTCTGGGGGAGTTAGGGGGGTTGTGGGGGGCATAGGTACTTGCGTCCAGGCTGTAAAGGTCCTGGTGGGGATTAAGGGCTTCCTGGAGGACACCAATATCTACGTCCGGGCTGGAGAGGTCCCTGGACGGCTTAGAGGTTGTGGTGAGCACAGTGATCCCTGGGGGTTTAGGAACTTGGTGAGGGGCACAGATACCTATGTTTGTCCTGGAGGGGTCCCTGGAGGGGCTTAGTGGTATTATAGGGGACACAGATACCTACGTCCAGGCTATAGGAATTCTGGGGGGGCTTAGGGCTTTGGGGGGGCACAGATACCTGCATCCAGGCTGGAGGGGTCCCGGGGGGCTTAGGGGGGTTGTGGGGGGCACAGCTATGTACGTCCAGGCTGGAGAGGTTCCAGGGAGTATAAGGAATTTTTGTGGACAGCAGAGATACCTATCTCCAGGATCTAGGGGTCCCTGGGGGGCTTAGGGTTTTTTTGGGAGGAACAGATAACTATGTCCAGGTTGGAGTGGTTCCTGGGGGGTTTAGGGGGTTCCTGGGGGGCACAGATACCTAGGTCCATGCTGTAGGGGTCCCCGGGTGGATTAGGGGTTTTCTGAGGGGTACAGGTACATACGTCTAGGCTGTAGGGGTCCCTGGGAGGTTTACGGGGTTTGTGGGGGACAGCGATACCTAAGTCCAGGCAATAGGGCTTCCAGGGGGAATTAGTGTGTTGGGGGGGCACAGATACCTAGATCCAGGCTGGAGGGTTCCCGATGGGGGGGGGGGCTTAGGCAGTTTGTGTTCGGCAAAGATACCTACCTCCAGGCTGGAGGGGTGTCTCGGCACTTAGGGATTGTGGGGGGGCACAGATACCTCCGTCCAGGCTGGAGGGTCCCTGGGGAGCTTAGCGGGTTCGTAGGGGGCACAGATACCTAAATCCAGGCTGGAGGGATCCAGGGGGGGCTTACGGGGTTCAGGGGGCACAGATACTTATCTCTAGGCTGTAGTGGTCCCTGGTGGGCTTAGGGGGTTTTGGGGGGCCCCAGATACCTAAGTGCATGCTGTAGGGGTCCCTACAGGTGCTTATGGGTTCATGGGGTGCACAGATACTTATGTCCAGGCTGGAGGGGGCAGGGGGGTTTGGGGTTTCATGGGGGGCACAGATACGAACCTCCAGGCTGTAGGAGTCCCAGGGGGGCTGTGGGGGTACAGATACCTACATCTAGGCTGGAGGGGTCCTGGGGGTATAGAGGGTTTGTGGGGGGCACAGATACCTAGGTACAGGCTGTCGGTGTCCGAGGAGATGAGGCGGTTCACTGGGGGCTCAGATACATCCAGGCTGGATGTGTCCCGAGGAGCTTAGGGGGTTCGTGCGGTGCTCAGACACCTGTGTCCAGGCTGTAGGGATCCCTGGGGGCTTAGGGGGTTCGTGGGGGTCACAGGTAGATACGTCCAGGCTGAAGTGGTAATGGGAGTGCTTAAGGGATCGGGGCTGACACAGATACCTACGTCCAGGGTCTAGGGGTCCCGAGGGGATTGGGGGTTGAGGGGGGAACAGATACCTACGTCATAGCTGGAGGTGTCTTGGGTGGTTTAGGAGGTTCGTTGGAGTCACAGATACCTAATTCCAGGCTGTAGGGGTTCCTGGGGCATTCAGGGATTTCTGGGGGTCACAGATACCTACGTGCAGACTAGAGGGGTCCCAGAGGTCTTAGGAGAATTATGGGGGTCACAGATACCTACCTGCAGACTGGAGGGGTCCTGGAGCGCTTAGGAGATTTATGGGGGCACAGATACCAACATACTGGCTGTAAAGGTCCCTGGAGGGCTTTGTGGCTTCGGGGGGTACAGATACCAATGTCCTGGCTGTAGATGTTCCTGGGGTACATAGAGGGGCTGTGGTCGCACATAACCCTACATCCAGGCTGTCGGGGTCCCGGGGGCCCCTGGCCAAATTGGGTCCCTCTGGAAAAGTCTCCCTCACGGTGGCCCCAGAGCTGGAGGAGCTCCCACTCCCTGATATAGCGCAGAGGCTGCAGCAGGGGCACAGAGCTTCTCTGGTGTCAGGGCCACAGCGGGGCAGGGGTAAAGGAGTGAGACCAGAGAAGCTCTGTGCCCCTGCTGCAGCCCCCAGGTAATAGAAGGGAGTGGGAGCTCTTCCAGCCCTGAGGCCACCGTGGAGGAACATCTACAGCCAGGACATTGGTATCTGTCATACATTAGAAGCAAGAGGAAGACTAAGGACAGGGTAGGCAAACTGCTCAGTGAGGAGGGGGAAACAGTAACGGGAGACTTGGAAATGGCAGAGATGCTTAATGACTTCTTTGTTTCAGTCTTCACTGAGAAGTCTGAAGGAATGTCTAGTATAGTGAATGCTTACGGGAAGAGGGTAGGTTTAGAAGAGAAAATAAGGAAAGAGCGAGTAAAAAATCACTTAGAAAAGTTAGATGCCTGCAAGTCACCAGGGCCTGATGAAATGCATCCTAGAATACTCAAGGAGTTAATAGAGGTATCTGAGCCTCTAGCTATTATCTTTGAGAAATCATGGGAGACGGGGGAGATTCCAGAAGACTGGAAAGGGGCAAATATAGTGCCCATCTATAAAAAGGGAAATAAAAACAACCCAGGAAACTACAGACCAGTTAGTTTAACTTCTGTGCCAGGGAAGATAATGGAGCAGGTAATCAAAGAAATCATCTCCAAACACTTGGAAGGTGGTAAGGTGATAGGGAATAGCCAGCATGGATTTGTAAAGAACAAATCATGTCAAACTAATCTGATAGCGTTCTTTGATAGGATAACGAGCCTTGTGGATAAGGGAGAAGCGGTGGATGTGATATACCTAGACTTTAGTAAGGCATTTGATACGGTCTCGCATGATATTCTTATAGATAAACTAGGAAAGTACAATTTAGATGGGGCTACTATAAGGTGGGTGCATAACTGGCTGGATAACCGTACTCAGAGAGTAGTTGTTAATGGCTCCCAATCCTGCTGGAAAGGTATAACAAGTGGGGTTCCGCAGGGGTCTGTTTTGGGACCGGTTCTGTTCAATATCTTCATCAACGATTTAGATGTTGGCATAGAAAGTACGCTTATTAAGTTTGCGGATGATACCAAACTGGGAGGGATTGCAACTGCTTTGGAGGACAGGGTCAAAATTCAAAATGATCTGGACAAATTGGAGAAATGGTCTGAGGTAAACAGGATGAACTTCAATAAAGATAAATGCAAAGTGCTCCACTTAGGAAGGAACAATCAGTTTCACACATACAGAATGGGAAGAGACTGTCTAGGAAGGAGTATGGCAGAAAGAGATCTAGGGGTCGTAGTGGACCACAAGCTTAATATGAGTCAACAGTGTGATACTGTTGCAAAAAAAGCAAACGTGATTCTGGGATGCATTAACAGGTGTGTTGTAAACAAGACACGAGAAGTCATTCTTCCGCTTTACTCTGCGCTGGTTAGGCCTCAACTGAAGTATTGTGTCCAGTTCTGGGCACCACATTTCAAGAAAGATGTGGAGAAATTGGAGAGGGTCCAGAGAAGAGCAACAAGAATGATTAAACGTCTTGAGAACATGACCTATGAAGGAAGGCTGAAGGAATTGGGTTTGTTTAGTTTGGAAAAGAGTAGACTGAGAGGGGACATGATAGCAGTTTTCAGGTATCTAAAAAGGTGTCATCAGGAGGAGGGAGAAAACTTGTTCACCTTAGCCTCCAATGATAGAACAAGAAGCAATGGGCTTAAACTGCAGCAAGGGAGATTTAGGTTGGACATTAGGAAAAAGTTCCTAACTGTCAGGGTAGTTAAACACTGGAATAGATTGCCTAGGGAAGTTGTGGAATCTCCATCTCTGGAGATATTTAAGAGTAGGTTAGATAAATGTCTATTAGGGATGGTCTAGACAGTATTTGGTCCTGCCATGAGGGCAGGGGACTGGACTCGATGACCTCTCGAGGTCCCTTCCAGTCCTAGAGTCTATGAGTCTATGAGTAATCTGTGCCCCCCATAAACCACCTAATCCCCACGGGAACCCCTACAGCCAGGATGTTGGTATCTGTCCCCCTATAAATCTCCTAAGCCCTCTGGAACCCTTCCAGTCTGAACGTAGGTATCTGTGACCCCCAGAAATCCCCGAATACCTCAGGAACCGCTACAGCCTGGACTTAGGTATCTGTGACTCCAACGAACCTCCTAAACCACCCAGGACCCCTTCAGCTAGGACGTAGGCATCTGTTCCCCCCTCAACCCCCAATCCCCTCGGGACCCCTAGACCCTGGACGTAGGTATCTGTGTCCGCCCCGATTCCCTAAGCACCCCCATTACCCCTTTAGCCTGGACGTAGGTATCTGTACTCCCACAAACCCCCTAAACGTCCCAGCGACCCCTTCAGCCTGGAAGTCCCTATCTGTGACACCCACGAACCTCTAACCTCCCAGGGATCCCTACAGCCTGGACACAGGTGTCTGAGCACCCCACAAACCCCCTAAGCTCCTCGGGACACATCCAGCCTGGATGTATCTGAGCCCCCAGTGAACCGCCTAATCTCCTCGGGACACCGACAGCCTGTACCTAGGTATCTGTGCCCCCCACAAACCCCCTATAACCCCCAGGACCCATCCAGACTAGATGTAGGTATCTGCACCCCCACAGCCTCCCTGGGACTCCTAGAGCCTGGAGGTTTGTATCTGTGCCCCTCATGAAACCCCAAACCCCCCTGTCCCCTCCAGACTGGACATAAGTATCTGTGCACCCCACGAACCCATAAGCACCTGTAGGGAGGCCTACAGCATGGACTTAGGTATTTGGTGCCCCCCAAAACCCCCTAAGCCCACCAGGGACCCCTATAGCCTAGAGATAAGCATCTGTGCTCCCTGAACCCCATAAGCCCCCCCTGGACCCATCCAGTCTGGACTTAGGTATCTGTGCCCCACATGAACCCGCTAAGCCCCCCAGGGATCCTCCAGCCTGGATGGAAGTATCTGTGCCCCCACAACCCCTAAGTGCCGAGAAACCCCTCCAGCCTGGAGGTAGTTATCTGTGCCCACCAGAAACCGCTTTAGCCCCCCCAGGGACCACTCCAGCCTGAATGCAGATATCTGTGCCCAACACAAACGGCGTAAGCCCCCCCCCCGGGAACCCTCCATCCTAAACCTAGGTATCTGTGCCCCCGCAACATACTAATTCCCCCTGGAAGACCTATTGCCTGGAAGTAGGTATCTCTGCCCCCCACAAAACCCCTAAGCCTCCCAGGGACCCCTACAGCCTAGACGTAGGTATCTCTGCCACCCAGAAAACCCCTAATCCACCCAGGGAACCCTACAGCATGGACCTAGGTATCTGTGCCCCCCAGGAACTCCCTAAACCCCCCAGGAACCTCTCCAACCTGGACATAGATATCTGTGCCTCCCAAAAAACCCTAAGCCCCCCGGGACCCCTAGAGTATGGAGATAGATATCTCTGCCATCCGCAAAAACCCCTAATCCTCTCTGGAACCTCTCCAGCCTGGATGTACATATCTGTGCCCCTCCCCACAAACCACCTAAGCCCCCCGGGACCCCTCCAGCCTGGATGTAGGTATCTGTGCCCCCCAAACCCCTAGGCCACCCCAGAATGCCTATAGCCTGGATGTAGGTATCTGTGTCTCCTACAGTACCACTAAGCCCCCCCCCAGGGACCCCTCCAGGACATACATAGGTATCTGTGCCCCTCACCAAGTCCCTATACCCCCAGGGATCACTGTGCTCACCACAACCCCCTAAGCGTCCAGGGACCCCTTCAGACTGGACGTAGATATTGCTGTCCTCCAGGAAGCCTTTAATCCCCACCAGGACCTCTACAGTCTGGACGCAAGTACCTATGCCCCTCACAACCCCCCTAACTCTCCCAGGGTCCCGCCCATACTGGATGTAGATATCTGTGACCCTACGAACCTCCGTAAGCCCTCGAGGGATCCCTACAGCCTCCACGTAGGTGCGATGCTCTGTGCATTACCCTGTGTGGCCACACAGTGTCAATGTTGCTCCATGCAGGAAATGCTCTGTGCATTACCCTGTGTGGCCACACGGTGTCACTGTTGCTCCATGCGGGGAAATGCTCTGTGCATTACCCTGCGTGACCACATGGTGTCACTGTTGCTCCATGTGGGGAAATGCTCTGTGCATTACCCTGCGTGGCCACACGGTGCCACTGTTGCTCCATGCGTGGAAATGCTCTGTGCATTACCCTGTATGGCCACACGGTGTCACTGTTGCTTCATGCGGGAAATGCTCTGTGCATTACCCTGTGTGGCCACATGGTGTCACTGTTGCTCCACGGGGGAAATGCTCTGGGCATTGCTCTGCATGGCCACACAGTGTTACTGTTGCTCCATGCGCGAAATGCTCTGGGCGTTACTGTGATGGAGTGGGGACTGTCTGTGTGGGGGATGGGAGAGCAGCGGGTGACTTTAGGTGAGGGACAGGACCTAAGCCTGTAACTTAAGTTAGGCAGCGGGGAGGGGGTCAGCACTTTTGCCCAGGAAGCTGAATAAAGGAAGGGGCTGGCTGGAGGGAGTTAGTTCAGTTTTGGTTTGGAGCTGGGTTGTTGGAATTCAGGGAATCCCAAACTGGGAACTAAGCTTCCTGAACCCCCAGAAGGACTCGATTGAGGGGTCCTGGTTGTGCCCAAAAGCCCTGCTGTATCCTTCATTCCTGTTGGCCAAAAAAACCTTCTGTTTTACTGGCTGGCTGAGTCACTGTGTGTCCCAGGAAGAGGGGTGCAGGGCCAGATTCCACCACACTACGTGACATCCCCTAAGTCCCTCTGGGACCCCTGCAGCCTGGACGTATGTATCTATGCTCACCACAACCCCCTAAGCCATCCAGGGACCTCTCCAGCCCTGACGTAGATATTTGTGCCCCTCATGAAGCCCCTAATGCCCACCAGAATGTCTCCAGCCTGGACGTAGCTATCTGTGCCCCCCACGACCCCTAAGCCCCCCAGGGATCTCTACAGCCTCTACATAGGCGTGATGCTCTGTGCATTACCGTGCATGGCCACATGTTGTCACTGTTCCTCTATGAGAGAAATGCTCTGTGCATTACCCTGCATGGCCACATGGTGTCACTGTTTCTCCATGCAGGAAATGCTCTGTCCATTAGCTGGTGTGGTCACAAGGCGTCAATGTTGCTCCATGTGGGAAATGCTCTGTGCATTACCTTGTGTGGCCACACGGTGTCACAGTTGCTCCATATGGGAAATGTTCTCTGCGTTACCGTGCGTGGCCACATGGTGTCACTGTTGCTCCATGCGGGAAATGCTCTGTGCATTACTGTGATGGAGCAGGGACTGTCTGTGTGGGGGATAGGAGAGCAGGGGGTGACTTTAGGACCGGACACGTGCTCAGCCTGTAACCTGAGCTAGGCGCGGGGAGGGGTCAGCACCTTTGCCCGGGAAGCTGGACACAGGAAATGGCCAGCTGGAGCGAGTTGGGTTAGTTCAGTTTCGGTTTTGGTCTGGGTGGTTGGAATTCAGGGATTCCCAAACTGGGAACTAAGTTTCCTGAACCCCTAGAAGGACTTGATTGTGGGGTCCTGCTTGTGCCTCCAAGCTCTGCCGTATCCTTCGCTCCTGTTGTCCAATAAACCTTCTGTTTTACTGGCTGGCTGAGAGTCACTGTGAGTCCCAGGAAGAGGGGTGCAGGACCGGACTCCCCCACACTCCGTGACAGAACCTAAGCCCCTCCGAGACCCCTGCAGCCTGGACGTAGGTATCTGTGCCTCCCACCAAAGACCTAAGACACTCAGAGATCCCTCCAGCCTGAACTTAGGTATCTGTGCCCCCCACAAACCCCCTAAGCCCCCGAGGGACCTATACAGCCAGAACATTGGTATCTGTTCCCCATATAGACTCCATAAGCCCCTTGCGACACTCCAGTGTGCACGTAGGTATATGTGCCCCTCAGAAACCCTCTAAGCCCCCAAGAACCCCTACAGCCTGGACATAGGTATTTGCACTCCCACAACCCCCCTAACCCCCCCCCCTCCGGGACATCTACAATCTGGACGTAGATATCTGTGCCCCTCACGAAACCTCTAACCCCCCCTGGGAACGATACAACCTGGACATCCGTATCTGTGCCCACTCGAACCCCTAAAACTCACTGGTACCCCTACAGCCTGGACATCATAGGTGTCTTTGGCCCCCACAAATCCCCTAAGACTCCCAGGATGCCTCCAGCCTGGACGTAGGTATCTTTGCCCCCCACTAGCCCCCTAAGCCCCCCTGGTAACCCTACAGCCTGGATGTAGGAATATGTGCCCCCCACGAACCCTCTAAGCCCCCATGGGACCCTATAGCATGGAGATTGGTATCTGTGTCCCCCCAAACTCTCTAAGCCCCCCAGGGACCGCTATGGCCTGGACATAGGTATCTGTGCACCCCAAGGCCCCTAAGATCCCCCGGACCTCTGCAGCCTGGCTGTAGGTGTGACGGTGCTGCCCGTGGGAGCCAGCTCAGCTCACTCAATCAGAGTGAATTGCAAACAAAACAGGGCAGACAAATCCCAAACGCTGCTGGTTATTTCAATACTTAGATTTATCAAGCCAGCACAAAACAGCTTCTGTAGTACCTCACTGGTTACTTAGAAGTTTAAACCACGCAGTCCCCTTACAGTACCCAGCCTCAGGCCTCCGTCCAGACACACCTGTTAGATATGATGATGATTCCTGAAAATCTTACTTCATCATATAAAAGAAAAGATTCTTCCGATCCCAAAGGATCAGCCACATAACCAGGTTCAATTATAACTTAGATTTTACCTAAAATACATGCTATAGCCAATTCTTATTAACTAAGCTAAAATTTATTAGAAAAGAAAAGAGAGAGAGTGAGTGTTGGTTAAAAGATTAATAGACATATAGACTTGAATTCAATTTTTGAGGTTCAGATACAAAGTAGAGATGAGCTTGTAGTTGCCAAAAGTCCTTTTAGAAATAGTCCATAGGTTATAATCCACTGTCCATATTCAGGGTGGCTCCAGTCAATGACTGGGGATCTCAATCCTTGTGGCTTAAGGTTTCCCCCTCTTGAAACCCAAAGCAGATCTGAGATGAAGAAGGATCGTGTCCCAGGTTCTTAAACATTTCCAGCAGCCTTTCAGCCTGAGAAAACAATAGGCTTAACTCTTCTTCCAAACATCCTGGCAATTAGTACATCCATCAAACAGTTCAGATACAGATTACCACAACCTTCAAAGAGACACAGACAATAATACTATTTCACTCAAGTATCATCATAAATGTTAATATTCTTTTTTTGCTCTTTGAATTAAAACTATAGCAATAGACAAGACTTCTTTGCTGACATCACAAGAACTGAGCAAACACCTCCCCTTCTACCTCTAACACTGCAGACTTGCATTTCAAAGCTCTGTTCATTTACATATCTTGTTAACCAGTTTTTAAGGTTCACCCACGGGGCAGGTCAGTCGGTGAGGTGAGTTAATTAACTCTTTCTGGCCCTGTCACCTTTCAATGAGATATTAGATTATACTTATGTCAGGGACTCTAACCCAGACGGCAAAGTTCGTTGTCTGACCGCGAGAGAGACAGGCAACACCAGCAAGGTCCGATCAAAAGCTCTTTATTGACAAGTGCACGCATCAATAGAGAGCAGATCGTCTCCAGAGAGAACCAGACTGCTCTTTACATCTTAGTATAAGCCTATATAGACAGTTCCGTCGCATCATAAATTATTCACTGGAGCAACCCACCCCCTTCTTCTAACAACTAGAAACTAGACACCTTTAGTATACATGCATGCCTAAAGTTAGAAATGTAGGGGAGTTAAAAACATACAAAGAACAAAACCAGGGAGCGAAAACAAGGAGGCTGGGAAACTAGGACTCTTATAAGTTCTTCGAAGGAGCTGCCCGAACACAGCACATCTGGTACTATGCCAGGAATGCAGCTTCTCTCTTATCTCACTTTTTCCCAGCGCTTGTGAGACATGCTGCTGCTTCTCAGTGTTTTCCACTCAGGGATTACCCACAAACCTCTGTTAGCCTGACTTTGGTCAGGTTGGCATACCTGGATTTGTCTGCTTTATCTTTATTCAGGCCTAACAATTATAATGTCACAGTCTCGGTGAGTTGACTGCTGCAGCTCCCCGTAGACTCTGCCTGCGCCTCTCACCGAGCTGGAGTACAGCAGGCGAGGGGAGAGCACTCAATGTATTGCATCTACACTAGACGCGATATATCAACCCCCGCTGGATCGATCGCTGCCCACCGATTCGGCAGGTGGTATAGTCATACCCCGAGTATCTGGTGATCGGAGCTGGACCCCCGAGGGGGACACATTGAAGGAACTCAGGGGTTAAGGTGCCTCTATTGTCAACTGTCAGGGCTGCTGTGGCTCAGAGGAGGGTGCTTGACTGCCTGGCAGGCTTAGGCGCCGCAAGCCTTGGAGGTGGGAGAAGTGAAGCGGCCACGGCGTGCTCGGGGTGCTCGTGCTCGGAGCAGGGGTGAGCTCGGGCAACGGGGGTGCCGCAGGGCAGAGCAGGAGAGTTGCCACAAGAGGGGAGCCTCAGGGTGGAGGGGGGAGCTGCCACGGGTGGGGCGCCTCAGGGCAGGGGTGCGGGGGGGGAGGGTGCAAGGTGGAAGTTTTGCCTAGGGCATGAAACTTCCTTGCACCGTTGCCCTGCCCCACGCCCTGCCTGCAGCCAGCCCTGCACCCCCTGCCCTGCCCTGCCGGCAGTCAGCCTCTGTCTCCAGCCAGCCCTGCACCTTCTGCTTTGCCTGCACCAGCCGCATCCTCCCTGCCCTGTCTCCAGCCAACCCCTGATGCACCCCCCTGCCTGAAGCCAGCCAGCCACGCAGCCCTTGCCCTGCCTGAAGCCAGACCCTACCTCCAGCCAACCCCACATCCACTGGTGCCCTGCACTTCCCAGGGCAGTAACCCTGCACATCTGCTTCAATGAGGGGGGAAGGGAGCAGCTGGGACCCACACATGTGCACACCCTAGGGTGACCAGACAGCAAGTGTGAAAAATCGGGACGGCGTGGGGGGTAATAGGATCCTAGATAAGACCCCAAAATTCGGACTGTCCCTATAAAATTGGGACATCTGGTCACCACAGCACACCCCCAGGACTCCTGAGTTCCATTGCTGGGTTTCCTATTGGTTCCTCTGCTGGTTGTTTTCCTTTTTCTGGGGACTTTGGGCAAGTTGCTCCCCACTCTCGGGCTCTGTCCCCAGCAGTCAAATGGGGATTTCATACCTTCCCGCTATTGGAAAGTGCTGGGAGAATCCCCCAGCAAAAGCTGCTCTGACAGTGCTAAGCAGCATCTGACCATTCAAGGTCGGAGCTCACTGCCCAGGAGGAGTGCTTGGCTCTGGGGTTTCACTTCAGCCCACTGTAGAGAGAGAGCCCTAACCATGGAGTTTGGCTCAAGAAGACCAAGTCTCCAATTTGTTAAGGGTGTTTTGAATTTCAATCCTGTGCTCCAAAGTGCTTGGTGTCAGTTGTAAACTTTAGGAGCATGCTCTCCACTCCATTTTCCAAATCATTCATGAAAATATAGAATAGTACCTGACACCGGACTGATCCCTGCCAGACCCACTAGGTTTACCCTCCCCGTTGGGCAGCTAAACATGGAGAAGGGCTCCTGGAGTCTTGGCTTTCAACCAGCTCTGCACCCACATTACACTGATTGCAGCTGGACTACATTTCCCTCGTTTGCTTCTGAGAATGTCCTATGGGACTGTGTCAAAAGCCTTAGTAACACCAAGCTAGATCCCATCTATTGTTTACTCACCTCTACCAGGCCCAGAACCCTGCCAAAGAAGGAAAGAGGATTGGTTTGGAATGATTTGTTCTTGACAATTCCACGCTCACTAGTCATAAGAACCAAATCATCCTGTAGGTGCTGCTGACAAACTGAGTGTTTAAGAATGTATTGCAGGATCTCTCCAGCTATGGCAGTCAGGCTAGCTAGTCTGTAAGTCCCAGAGGTCTTTTTGTTCCCCTTTGAAAGATAGGTCCTGTCTTGTTCATGGATGGGAAGATGTTCTTTTTCAGGGGTCTCAGACGAGAACTGGGGCACAACACCTGGTTTGTTAAGGCCACAAAAACGGAGGCAGGAACCTCTTCTCTGCTGCTGGCAAAGTACCACAGGTACCTAAAAGATAGGGACTCACATCTTTGAATGGGCTTTAAAAAGGCAGTGGTTAATAAGTTTGCCCCGACCATTTCTTGTTTCCACAGACTAGACATTTTAGCAAACTTTAGAATTCCTTGGTGCTAAACACTGTGAAACTCCCCTTTCTCCTTCACAGAGGGCTTTAATACCCCTTATCTCACTTGGGCTCTAAACTGCCCATAGTTCGAGAACTGTTCCTGTTCCGATTGGACAGATGGGAGAAGGGAAGTGAGCTACCCAAGGCCTACACAACAAGGCGATGGCAGAGCCAGAAAGAGAAGCAACCAGTTCTGACTCCTGTTCTAACAGATGAAAACACCCCAGGAATCGAGATGGTGGGAAAATTTCATTCAAACAGTTTCTGTCTGAAAATCCCATTTAGACTAAACCAGTTTGTTTCTCAGAATCATAACAAGTGGGATGAAAGATCTTTGCAAAAATATTTTGTTGCAAAACAAAAGCATCTCCTCTTTGTCAGAGTGTGTTAAATTGTCTCCTCGCACACAAAGAGGAGACACTTACATCTCAACCATTAGATAAGATGCTTCAATCTGAGCTAAGTCGTTGCTACTATTAACAATTTCAAAATAAAAAAATACAAATAAAATAGACGATTTCAGCTAATCTATTATGTCATAATCTGGGAAACTTCATATTATGCACTACTTCTAGTGACACTCCCAAATGGATCCCCATCCTTCACCCACCATGAGGTAGGTAAGAGCGGATCATTATTATCCCTACTTGAAAGAGGGAGAAGCTCAGGCTGAGAAAGAAGAATTGACTTGTCTTAGGTCACACAGCCCGTCAGAGGCAGTGTTGGGAATAGGACCGAAGAGCCCTGATTTTCAAACAAACCATCGGATCTTGAATTTCAGACATTGAATGACCTGAATACTGTGCTCTCAGATGAGCTCCAGACCAACAACAGTGACAGTAATTATTCAGCAAGTATTTGAGGAGAACTGCAATGTTAGAGGGAATCATCAACTGCTCAGAGACAATTAATGCAGAGAAGCAGCAAAATTAATCAAAGATAGAACTGGTTCTGACTTATTTACTTGATCTTAAAAGAGAACAACAAGGACCTGAGTCTCCTCCCTGTCAATATCCCCCTGCTCAACCAATCAGGGTAGAGACGGAGGACGGGATTCTGAGGGTTCTCACCAGAGAGCCCAAAGGATGGCCCAGGTCACCGGTGGGGATCACTGCCCGAGCACTATTTCAGTCCCACATTTTTGGGTGGACCTTCCATAGTGGGAGCTGCAGAGGACTTCCCTGCAACACACACACACACACACCTCCGTCCTGTTGTTGGGAAGGGAACAGGAGAAAGGACAAAAGAAGCAAGAGAAGAAGAGGAGGGAGGGATGGAGGAAGAGGTGAAACAAAAAGGACAAACCCTAATGTCCCCAGCGATTCTAAGGGACAAAATCCCAGGTGCGCAATAAAATTCTGCCTCCTTAAGCTCGTGTTTTCCATGCCTAGAATTCACTTGTCACCAGATAGATCAGACTGAACAGGTTTCAAACCTCCAGGAGGCTCTTACCTTCTAAACAGGGACGGCTGTTTTCTAGTAAAATCACTACAAGGGAAGGAGGAAACTCGAAAGAGGTTCCTCCTGGCGCTCACGTCCATGACCCCAAATAATCTCTCAGTCCTCAAAGAGAGACCTGGAGAAGGAAACGTGCTGAAGCAAAGCCACAGAGGTCTCTGTGGTGACCCTGGCCCCTCGCCCCTGTCCTGCCTGGCTGATGTCAGCATCTCTCTGTGAGGTCACCACCTCCCCACCACCTTTGACCAATAGTCTGAGGTCCTGCAAAAGGCCTTTGTGATGTCACTGCCACACCCCTCCCTTGCTGGGCTAATGTCCTGCCCCTGGCCAGGCACTTTGGAGGTTTGAGCTACTCCCTGTGGATCACCCCACTCAAGGAGCGTTCGTTCTAGGCAGCAAGCCGGCTAGACAGGAAAACATCAGACGCTGCTCCCAATGCTACACTCAGTTTTTCAGAAATTAGTCGACTTCATGGTCAGAAGACACCATTAGAGCATCTAACCTGCATATCACAGGCCTCCTGTATGACGTAACAGCTACTTTGGGGGCAAACACATTCCAGAAAGGCATCTAGTCTTCATTAAATGACATCAGGAGATGGTGAATCCACCACTTTCCTTGGTAGCTTGCTCCTGTGGTGAATCATCCTCGCTGTTGACTATTGTGCCTCAGTTGTAATATGAATTTGTCTCTTTTCACTTTCCAGCCATTGGGTCTTGTTATGCCTTTCTCTGCTCCATTCAAGAGCCCGTAAATACCCAATCTTTTCTCTCCATTAAGGCCCTTCAACATTTCAATGAAATCACCTTTCAATCTTCTTTTGATAAGCTAAACAGGTTGAGCTCTTTCAATAGCGCACTGGAAGGCATTTTTCTCCAGCCCTCAGAACATTTGGTGGCTCTTTGCTGCCCTAGCTCCAATTTCACAACATCTTTTTCAAATGAGGATACCAGAACTGGAGGCAGTATAAAGGTTGTATAAAGGTAAAATTAAATAGGTTGCAGAGGAGTTTTTTTTAATTTAATTTAATTTAATTTTTTTAATTTCGGCTTTTGTTGCTAAAAATTTTGTCTCTCTGGGGTGAGAAAAAACACTCCCCGAATGCCAAAATTTGAGCCATTAAAAGTGGCAGTGTGAACAGCGCATCATAGGTGGAGCTGTGCTCCCGGTGACAAAGCTCCTGCCCCTCATTGGAGGTAGTTTGGCTTTGTTGCCGGGGAAGCTCTCTCTCAGCGATAAGGACGGCCACACAGCGCACCTTACAATGGCATGGTTAGAGTGGCACAGCTGCACCGTGGTAAGGTGCGCGGTGTAGACACAGCCTCAGAGCTGGGGAAAGCCGACAGGCGCTGAGAAGCACAGGGTTCAGACAGAGACATCCGTTAGGAGAGGAACTATTCACAGGGATTCTCTATAGCCTAGTAAGGTGGAGAGGATGGAAGATGATAATGTACAGGTAGGTTCTGATGAGAAACAGTGAAATGAAAGAGTCTCCCTCAATTACATCATGTAATAGCAGACAGCTAAAATGGGACACATTTTAGAAGTGCTTAAATACAAACGCTAAACGTCTAAGTACTAAGACTGGTGAATTTGAGTGCCTGGTATTGAGTGACGATATTGATAGAATAGGCATCACAGAAACCCTTGCACCCCCTCCTTCACCCACATGGGGAGACTGACCTGTGTGCATGGAGCAGCTGGCATTGCTGCCCCCCACTCCTCCCTGGAACGCTGCTCATCTGGGCACCCCTAGGGGCTGTGGGATGTGGGGGCAAGAAGTGAGATCATCCGAGCTCCCTGCATCCAGGTCACTTTCCTCAGCCGGGCTGCATAGCGGGAGGGCAGAGAGCAGCAGCTTCTGATGCTCCCCTCACAGCACAGCCCAAGTGGGAAAAGTGACCAGGATGCATGGAGCACATAGGGTTGCTCCTTACTCCCCTCAAACCTCTATGGACCCATGGAGCAGCATTGGGGCAGGGGAAAGCAGTGAGCACCTTTGCACTGCCACACGGTGCCCTTTGACCCCTGGAGCCCTGGGCGGCTATCGGGGGGCACCACCCCTAAGGCCGGCCAGGCTCCCCAGAACGAGCAGCAGAAAACACAGAGACTGGACACACACTGAGCAGTGGTAGCCTGGGCGGCTCGTAATGGAGGCTCAGGGGGGAGGGGCGTCATAACATTTTTTCCCAGATTTGGACCTTAGCGTCCAAAATATGGGTGTTAGCATGAAAACCTCCAAGCTTAGTTACCAGCTTGGACCTGGTAAAGCTGCCACCAGCCAGGGATTTATACAGTGCCTGGCTCGCTGTGGTCTCCCCAAAACCTTTCCCGGGGGACCCCCAGACTCAGATGCCTTGAGTCTCACAACAAAGGGGAATAAACCATTTCCCTTCCCCCTCCTCCCCTCCAGGTGTTCCCTCCCTGGGTTCCTGGAGAGATATACAGAAGCAAGCTCCGTGAATCGAAACAGAGGGACTCCCCCCTCCCTGTTTCCAGTCCTGGAAATAGAAGTACCAAGATAGCTAATCTCTCTTCCCCCTTACCCAGAGGGTATGCAAAGTCAGGCTAGTAAATCTAACACAACGAGATTTTCCCCCTGACTTCTTCCTCCCACCAATTCCCTGGTGAGCTGCAGACTCAATTCCCTGGAGTCCCCACTAAAGAAAAAATCCAACAGGTCTTAAAAAGAAAGCTTTATATAAAAAGAAAGAAAAGGACATAAAAATGGTCTCTCTGTATTAAGGTGACAAATACAGGGTTATTTGCTTAAAAGAAAAAAATGAATAAACAGCCTTATCCAAAAAGAATACAATTTAAACATTCCAGCAACTACACACATGTAAATACAAAAAAAACCAATATAAACTTATTGTCTTATTATCTTTGTACTTACAACTTGGAAACAGAAGATTAGAAAGGCAGGAGATAGAAAAATCACTCTCATAGCCGAGTCGCCACAGACACAAGACAAAGAACAAAGAACTCACACACAAACTTCCCTCCACCCAGATTTGAAAAAGTCCTGTTTCCTGATTGGTCCTCTGGTCAGGTGTTTTAGGTTACTGGTGTTACCCCTTTATAGGTAAAAGAACATTAACCCTTAGCTATCTGTTTATGACAAGGGGGCTCAGCCTCCCCAAACCTTGCACTGCCAAGGGGACAGTGGGGCCCATGATCAGGGGCCCTGGCCAAGTTAGGTCCCCCTGGAAAAGTCTCCCCTATGTCAGCCCCAGGGCTGGAGGAGCTCCCACTCCCTGCTACAGCCCGGGGGCTGCAGCAGGGGCACAGAGCTTCTCTGGTCTCAGGGCCACAGCGAGGCAGGGGTAAAGGAGTGATAGGGTGGGGCTGGTGGGGGAAGGGGTGGAACAGAAGTGACAGTGGATGGGGCCATGGGTGGGGTGGAAGGGTGGAAGGGGGTAGAGCCACAGACAGAAGGTAGGGGCATGGTTCTGGTGCTGGGGCCCCCACACTTGTTCTCCCTTTCCCGTGGGTTTGGCATCACTAGCCCCGGCTTAGCGAGTAGGGTTCAGTGGTCCCCATAATGTGGGGTGCGACTCCTAGGGGGACACAGAGGAACATTCATAGGGGCACCTCAGGACCTGAGCCAGCCCACATAGAGGGCAGGGAGGGAGCACCACTCTGCCACAGCTCTTCCCCAACCCCACCCTCAGCCTGAGACTCTGGCTCCCAGCCCGGCGTCGACCCCTTTACCCCTGTCCGCACCCCTCACCCCAGCAAGCAACAGCCCCACTCCTCCCAGCCCCGGTTCTTGACCGTGGCTTCCGAGGGGCCACAGCCATGGCTAAGAGGGCACAATGTGAAATGTTTGGGGACCACTGGTTTAGGGTGACGTCCTCAATCACTTCTCTGCAGTCCAATAAAAGCGAACCACTGGCCAGATGGGCCGGGTGAAGGGCATTCACTGGAGGTACAAAGGAGAGTGGGAAAGCCACTTCACAGGCATTCAAAGCGGGAAAGGACACAAGCTGGGGGAGTTTAACAGACCTTTCGAGCATACAGGTTATACAGAGCATACAGATCACTGCTGCTCCTACAACATGAAAAGTTCTCAAGCAGCATGTTTCTTACTTTGCCCATCTGTCAATTTTGATGATTATTGATGGAAATATTTTGCCATTGGGTTGTGTGGTTACACAGAAATTGACATTTACCAACAAATACACAATTCTTCCAAGCCTGCCTAGTCTGCAGTTGATGGGTTTAGAGGGACACATTCACTCTTCCAGGTCCCCATTCCAGGCCCGTGCTCTCCAAGTTGTCAACTTCCCGCACTGCCTGGATCCTTCCCTCATCTCCCCCAAACCACTGCCCCACCCCCACTTCTGGGGTCCCCTCCCTACACTGTCTAACTCCACTGCTGGCAGGATCCCTTCCTGTTCATTTCCTGCCTCCACTCTGGGCAAAAGCTCTGCACTCTTCCCACACCAGAAGTTGAACCCAGGCCACCTGGGTGAAAATCAGGAATCCTGACCACTAGCCCATATGGGACTATTGTTGCATCTGACGAAGTGGGTATTCACCCACGACAGCTCATGCTCCAATACGTCTGTTAGTCTAGAAGGTGCCACCGGATTCTTGGCTGCTATTATAACTACAACTCAGGCCTTGGCTACACTGGAGAGTTACAGTGCAGGTGGTGGCTTTACAGCGCTGTAACTTACTCCCCGTCCACACTGGCAAGGCACATACAGCGCTGTATCTCCCTGGCTACAGTGCTGCATGTGCTCCACCTCGACGAGAGGAATAAAGAGAACAGAGCTGGTGATGCAGTGCTGGGGTGCCAGTGTAAACAGTGATTAATCTTACTACGCTGTCACTGACCTCCGGAACCTTCCCATAATGCTTTTAAGTAGAGATAACGCTCTTTGTTTTGGTGTGATGCCTCTGTTTGTTTGTTGTGAGCTCAAGGCTCCCGGAGCTGCTTATCTAAAAACCAAACACAGTTACTGTTTGCAGTGAATGAGCAGAGGCAGGGGGATCCCTTTGGAACACCCACAGCTGGTGTTTGCTTGAGGAGAGAAGCAGCCGGGTGGGCACGGGGGAGGGGGGGTCTGTTTTGGATCAGCGGCTTATCTGGTCTGTGAGGAAAAAAACAAAGGCGGCTATTTGCATTTAGTGAATGAGAGAGGGGTGGGGGAGGAGGCTTGAACTTGCCAGGCAGGGAGCTGACACAGTGTCAGCTCCAAAAATCCACTCGCTCTGTCTCCCCCACGCTCCGTGTCACACTCCACCCCACCCTCCTCTTTTGAAAAGCACATTGCAGCCACTTGAATGCTGGGATAGCTGCCCATAATGCACCACTCCCAACAGCGCTGCAAATGTGGCCATGACAGAGTGCTGGTAGCTGTCAGTGTGTCCACACTGCAGCGCTTTCCCTAAACAGCTGTAGGAAGACAGCTTTAACTCCCAGCGCTGGACAGCTGCAAGTGTAGCCAAACCCTCTCTAAGCCGACCCCTTATGAGAACAGCAGGGACTAGCATGACTAGATGTCCCGATTTTTGGGTCTTTTTCTTATATAGGTGCCTATTAACCCCACCCCCATCCCAATTTTTCACATTTGCTGTCTGATCACCCTAGCAGGGGCTGCACACAGGGCTGCATTAACCTTCAGGTGCTGAGGTTTCCCTCTCTCCATTCCCAGAGCCTGTGATCAGGAAACAGACATCAGGGCTCCCAGGTGCTGCACAGACCATGACTGAGATCAGAGCCCATATTATGCAAGGTGCTGTACAAACCCTGGGCAACGCTGAGACACCCAGGAGGTTCCCCTCAATTTCCCTGAGCCTCTGCTGCCCAACTTCTTCTGAATCCCTCTGGCTCACCCCCCCCCACAAAAAAAACCCCACCTTTCCAAACAGTCCTTCTTTCCTTGCCCCCTGATTCTGGTTTCACACCCTGGGATCATCTCCTCTCTTTGTCTCTCCCCCTCCAGGTGAAGCAGAGATGGAGGCAACTTCAGCCACTGGAGTCAACCTCAGAGAGCGCTGCAGCCGGCCCCGGGGGTGGGGGGGTGTTTGCAGACACAGGAAGGGAGCAGGGGGTGCTGGGAAGAAGGTGGCAGGAGAACAAAGCTCAGAGACCCAACATGGGGAAATTCCAGGGGGCGGGGCTCTGACACATCCCAGGTGAGGGCAGCTCCTGGGGGCGGGGCTCTGGCTCAGCTCGGGGGCGGGGCAGCTTTTCGGGGCGGGGCTCCAGCACAGAGCAGTGGCGGGGCAGCTCCTGTGGGCGGGGCTCCAGCACGGAGTGGGGGCGGAGCAGCTCCTGGGGGCGGAGCTCTGGCACAGCCCATGGGCAGGGCAGCTCCTGGGGGCGGGGTTCTGGCACAGCCCGGGGGCGGGGCAGCTCCTGGGGGCGGGGCTCTGGCAGAGCCCATGGGCAGGGCAGCTCCTGGGGGCGGGGCTCTGGCACATTGTGATGAGGAGCCCGGGCTGAACAGCTGCTTCCTGCTTCTCCACGTGCTGCCAGCAGCGCTGGAGCTGCCCGAGCGGGAGCGGAGCCGCTGTTCTCAGCTGCAGCCAGGATCTGCCCACGGCCCCGCTGGGATCCAGGTGGTGACAGAGACTGGGGCCCGGGGGTTCCCCTTGGTGTGGCTGGCGGGGGCAGGAGGGGAGAAGCTGGAGCTGCAGGCTGGGGAAGGGCGGTGGGACATTGTGACCCGGAGCCCCCGGGGAATGAGAGGCGCTGGGGGGCAGAAAAGTGACTCTGCCCCAGGGAGCCTGGGAGAAGCCTTGAAGGCGCCTCGGCCCCAGTGGAGCTGCACGAGGATCCGTCCGCCCGCCCCGCTGGGATGGGGGGGCCGGGGCCCGGCCGCCGTGTGGTGGGGAGAGGCAGACCCCTGGCCAGGCGGGGGTGGGCGGTGTATTAAATCCCTCCCCATAGCAATGTGCTACTTCTGGGCACTGCGCATGCTCAGTAACAGCCGCTGAAGCCGCTGCCCTTCCCCCTGCCCGGACCAGCAGTAACGTTCCGCCGGGCGCTGGGGGCGGGGCTGGACCGGGGCGGGGGAGTGACAGGGAGCGTGGGAGGGGCGGGCGCAGAGCAGGAAATTGATGGGCAGGGGGGGTCAGGCAGCTGGAGGCAGGGTTCGTGGGGGGCTAAGGGGCAAAATCCGGCCTGGGGGGAGGAGCAGGAGTTGGGCTCAGGGGGAGGCGCTGGCAGAGCCCCCCCTTTGGTGTGAGGGCGGAGGTGTCGAGGGGGGAGGAGAAGCCGGAGTTGCAGGGGGGGAGGTCACTGGGGTGGGGGGGTAGATCTGTCTCTGTGCAGCCAGGACATTCCCGGGGTGGGAGGGAGGTGAGTTAACTGGATCCTGTCCCTGTTTTTGCCACTTCCTCCCACACACACATTCTCTCAAGATTTCCCCTTTCTCTCTCATTATCACACGTGGCTATAAAATCCAGGGAGATTCTCCTCCCCCCCCCCCAATGATCAGCTCTCTAATTGCCTCTGATTTTCCCTTTTCTCTCCATACTTCTCAATGTGCTAAGATGCAGCCGCCTCTGGGGTGGATCCATGGTGGCCATTATTTGCTAGTGACAGCCCGTGGATCTTTCTTGCCCTCCAGGCCTTCCATTCTCCTGTTAAAGAAGCACTCCCCAGGCTCCCTCTGCCTGTGTGACTGGCCAGCAGGAGGTGGTGTTAACTTTCTAGCCACTTCTCACACTCTGAGAGGTAACACTTGCAGGGGCAGGGAAGGTGTCTGTGTGGGGAGATTGCAGCTGAAGGGGCATTGTGGTAGGGGGAGGCCTCTGGGTGGCTGGGCAGGGGGTACCCTAGTCAGGTTGGTGGGTTGTGGAGGTTTGGGGTTTTCGGGGGTGGTGGTTCTGATGTGCCCATCCCTGAGGCTATGGGTCCTGGAGGTGGGTATCGCTGGGGGCCTGGTGGCTGCAGAACAGTGGGGGTGGGTGTCTCTTGGGGAGGCGGGACAGAGGGTTAGAGGGAGCCTGGTTCTGTGCCAGGGGCTCTGTCTGTGCTTCCCCCACTGGTTCCTGGTTTTGTTGCCATGCCCAGTGAACAGAGCTGGGGGAGGGGATCCCTGGCACTAGGTGAGGGCATGCCAGGGAAGCAGAGTGATGGGTCGCACTGTAAAGCATCAGGGGGTCACACTGGGCAGAGGAGGGGGTCCCAGGCAAATGTCAGGGTAGATCGTTCTGGAGGGTGGGGAAGTTCCTAGGCAGAAAGTGAGGGACTGAGTTCCCAGGGGTGGGGGGGTCCCTTGAGGGGGTCCCTGGCTGCTGGGGGCTCTTGGTGGGGGGAACCCTTTGGGATTCCCAACCTGGCAATCATGGTGTGGTGGGGGTTCTCTGGCCGGTGGGGCTTTGAGGGGTATCTGGGGTCCCTGGCCAGGGACTCTGGGGGCTGCGTCCCAGGGAATATCTGATGGGATCCTGGCTGGGGGGTGTCTGGGGCCCCTGGCTGGGGGGTCTGGGCTCTGGGTACTAGGGGGTGTCTGGGGGCTGCTGCTAACCATAATCCTTCTCTCTGGTCAACTTGTACCAGAGTCCTGGCTCCTGGTCACCAGGTCACCAAGTCCATTCCCCAGTCACGTGCCCTGTCACTGTGATAACTTTCTGTCCACTTAGCAAACACTGTTAGTGTGAATTCACAGAATTTACTTTTCTCCTCTTTTGAAAACTGCAGGAACTTTCGGTTCCGTTTGGAAAATTTTTGCCCCCAGTCCTTGTCCTAGATCTGCGGGGGTGAGGGAGGTGGGAAGGGAGTCAGCACTGCCACACGATGGTCTTTTCCACAGCGTTCTGAACTCATTCTTTCTGAAATCCGGTGTCATTGAGACCGTTGTTAATCCAGAGTCACTGTATGGAAAGACAAGGAGTGATTCCAGCG
>NW_026115078.1:685117-744379 GCF_025201925.1 Gopherus flavomarginatus
CCCTCTGGCCATGCTGTACACAGTGCCAGTTTTTAAATACCTCTCCTGTTACGGCACTGATTTGCTGATTGATGAGCGAGAACTGTCATGCATAAGTGTGCCGTGTGTGTTCTTTTTGTACGAGAGTCTCCGTTAACCATTGTGTGGTTCAGAAGCACAGTTTGTGACTGTCAGTGAGTTTACTTCAGTGTTAACACCATATGGGGAGCATCTCTCTCGCCCTTTTTCAAGCCTGCTCTGACCTTGGCATTTTCAGTGAGGACTGCCCAGGCACACTAGGTCACACTAAGCACTGAAGATAAATTAACAGAATGTTTTTGATGATCAAGTTGTATGAAATCAACTGAACTCTTTGTTTTCTTTCATCTGAGCGGAGTTTCTGGTTTTCCAACGTGATATGATCTCCCAGCTGGAACAAGGGGAAGAGCCATGGGTCCCAGAGCTCCAGGGTTCAGAGGAAAGAGAGATCCTGAGATCTCCCCGCACAGATGAGGAAACATTAAACCAACTCAGAATCTGTAAGTGCCTGAAGGAAACATCTAGGATGCCCTACAAAGCTCTTGGGAAGTCTCTCAGTTCATTATTGTCCATAGCAGGGGTCACATCCGCAGGGTAAATATAGCTCAAGGCTTCCTATAGATGCTAGCAGACACCGGGCAGTAGCTTTCTCCCTTCCCCCTGTGAAGTTGGATGGATGTTGAAGGCTGAAATTGATCCCCTCCTCTCTCCTGTTGGGGGGGAGCTGAGTTCCTGATTTTTATTTGTCCTCTCTCCAGCACTTTGTTTTGGTTTGGCCTTCCCCTTTCCATCCTGTTTGAGATTTCTGTCTCTATCACAGCAGGTGATGCAATGACGTGTGAGGTTCAGCACAGACCAGAAAAAGAGCAGGGAAACCAGCCAGGGGAGAAAATGGATAAATTTATTTCCTGTCAGGGAACTCAGAAGGGCCTTAAGGAAACCAGAATACAGCAGAAAATCTGCAGGGAAAAGCAAAAAAAATACATGTGCTGAGTGTGGGAAAAACTTCACTTACAGATCAGGCCTTTCTCAACATCAGAGAATCCACACAGGGGAGAGGCCCTGTGAATGCAATGAGTGCGGGAAAACTTTCAGTCGCAGCTCGCACCTTATTGGGCATCAGAGAATCCACACAGGGAAGAGATCCTATCATAGAATCCTAGATTATAAGGTTGGAAAGGACCTCAAGAGATCATCTAGTCCAACCCCCTGCTCAAAGCAGGACCAATTCCCAATGGTTTCCTCAAGGATTGAACTTACAACCCTGGGTTTAGTAGGCCAATGCTCAAACCACTGAGCTATCCTCTCCCTCCTGAATGCAGTGAGTGCGGGAAAACTTTCAGTCGCAGCTCACACCTTATTCGGCATCAGAGAATCCACACACAGGAGGGTCCTATGAATGCAGTGAGTGCGGGAAAACCTTCAATCGCAGCTCTCACCTTATTCAGCATCAGAGAATCCACACGAGCAAGAAGCCCCGCGAATGCCGTCAGCAGGCCTGCACAACTCCTAAAGTGGTGATGTAGAGAAATCTCAGTATTAACTATCTCTATAAATCTTTATAACGTTGCATTGTGTTATTTTGTATTAAGTATCTTTATCTTTATGACATTGCATCCGGCATGATGTTATTTTGTAATTCATATGACTTGGCATTGTGCCTCTCTATTTTCATACAACTTTGTATTAGATCCCTATATAGAGAATTGGTAGAAAAACTTTGTATCAAATGTTATAGCCCTAAGGATAGTATAGTTAAAGTAAAAGAAACATGTGCCTTTTTGCTAGAAGTAGAATAAGATCTTCCCCCGCACTCTGTAATCAATTGCTCTATTGACTGAATGAGGTGTGAATGAGTGAGGCTTGGAAGACACCCACCTCCAGACAGCTACAAGAGTTGAAGAGGGAATGGGAGCCAGAGCAAAGGACAATACAACTTGTCAAGTGGGCCCAATAAAGAAGAGCAGACATATTGATGGCCTCAGGGATTAGAAAGCAAGCACCTTCTTTAGAAAAACACCCTCTTTGAGCAGCATTGGGACAACACCCAGAGAAAAGCAGCACAAAGACCAACGGGCGCAGACCCAGATTTGAATCTGGTCTAGATTTGCATAAGAGGGAAGGCTGCTATAAATGCGAGGTGTCTTGCAGAAGGACCCCGGATCTCGTCTTGTCACCATCGGACCATCGATTTGGATCGGTAGAAGTCCGGCTCCACCCATCCCCCATCTAACTCACCTGGCCAGTGCAGTTAAGGGGAGCAACTAGTTGGTAACAACCAGCAAGACGGAGTGTGTTTATGTCTGTGTGTGTGCGTGAATGCATGACTGTGATATATATCTCATGTGCATATCATAGAGTATTAATTGATACCTGTATTACTAATAAATGTGGCATTTTGCCTTAATCCCCTGAAAAGTTCCTGTACAGTACTTTGAGTAAAACAGCGAGGGTCACAATACTCCAAAGAAAACAGCTGAGGACCGAAACCCCCCGGCCCTGCGGAAACACCCCCCACTCAGGACCTCCCAGCCTGGCGGAAACACCCCGCCCAGCCCTGCAGAAACTACCCTCCTTCCCCAGCGCCGCCCCACCAAAACAGCTGTGGGTCAAAAAGGAAGGTTGGTGGTGGGAGGTGTTACTTGATGTTAAATTCAACCAGGGACTCCCAGCCAAAGAGGTGGCTGGGAGCCCTCAGGGTCAAATTAAAGGGCCTGGGGCTCTGACGACTGGGGGAACCCGAGCTTTTCAGGGCTGGGGCAGGGATTTAAAGGTCCCAGAGCTCCTGCTGCTGAGGGGAGCCTGAGCCCTTGAAATCCCAGCCTCACTCCATCCAATGGAGCTGCCGCCAGGATTCAAAGGGCTCTGTGCTGCCTGCAGCCACAGGGATCCCTGAGCCCTTTAAACCTCAGCTGCGGCCGGGAATCTCTGCGAGCAGCCCAGAGCCCTTTGAATCCTGGCCGTGGCTGGCAGGCCGGCTTAGGAAGTGCGGGGCCCCGCAGGGATGACTGGGGAAAAAAAAGCCTTTCAGTTCTTAACAACCGGTTCCCTATAAAAAGTTCTGCCACAGTATGTATTTTCTGTACCAGTAGGGTTACCATGCATCCGTATTTTCCTCCCAGATGGCGATTTATGAACCAAAAGCCTGACATGTCCGGGAAAGTACAGATGTATGTTAACCCTACCTAAAAGTTCTTTTTTAAAAAGATGGGTCTGAACTAGAAATGAGCTCTGCCACTCCCTTAGGGTGTGCTAGGGTGCACATGTGTGGGTCCCAGCTGCTCCCTGCCCATCTCATTGAAGCAGGTGTGCAGGGTTACTTTCCATCGGAACTGCAGGGCACCAGTGAACATGGGCTGGCTGGAGGTGGGGAAGGGGGAGGATGCGAGAGGTAGGGTCTGGCTGCAGGCTGGGCAAGGGGTGTGGGGCAGGCTGGAGACAAGAGGTGTGGGGGTGGTCTGGCTGGCTTCAGGCAGGGCCACAGGGAGGGTGCTGCATGGGTTTGGCAGGGCTGGAGACAAAGGAGTGCGGGACTGGCTGGCTTCAGGCAGCGGGGTGTGGCAGGGGTTGGCTGGAGACGGGTTGGTGCAGGGCTGAAGGCAAGGCAGGGGGTACGGGGTTGGCTGGAGACAGGGCAGGGGGTGCAGGGCTGGTGCGGGCAGGGCAGGCAGTGTGGCAGGGGCTGGCTGGAGACAGGGAAGGGGGTGCAGGGCTGGCTGGAGACAGGGGTTGGTGCAGGGCTGAAGGCAAGCAGGGGGTGTGGGCTGGCTGGAGATGGGCAGGCTGCTGGCAGTAACTGGTGCAAGCAGGGCAGGAGGTGCGGGGCTGGTGCGGGCAGGGGTTGCATCAGGGGCTGGCTGGGGATGGCTGGCTGCAGGCAGGGCAGGGGGTGCAGGTACAGGGGGTACAGCCCCTCCTCTATGGTGAGTGCCTCCTTCTCCTCCTCCTCCTCCCCCCTCTCCCTCTAGGGTAGCAGCATCAGCCTGGGGCTTGGGGGCTATTTCAAAGGGCCAGGGGCGGCCCCTGCTTCCACTGCCCCAGCTCTGTAAATAGCCGCGGGAACCCTGGGGAAGCGGCGGGGCTCCAGTGGCTATTTAAAGGGCCGGGGAGGTAGAAGCAATGGGAGTCCTGGACTTTTTAAATAGCCCCCGAGCCCCGCAGCCATACCCCAGGGCTCCAGCAGCAGGGCTCTAGTGGCAATTTAAAGGGCCTGGGGTTCCAGCCCCTGCTGGGAGCCCCAGGCCTTTTAAATTGCCCCCTGGGGAAACTGGGCCACCCTGGTACAGGCGCACTGGCTTTTGCTGGTACTGGGGCTTGGGTGCGGGGTCCTCTTAGGAGCGAGGGCCGATTCAAAGGAATTGGTTAAATTGGCCTAAAGCCGGCCCTGGTGGCTGGGATTTAAAGAGCTCTGAGCTCCCCGCCCGCCTGCCCAGAGCCCTATAAATCCTGGCCGCGGCTGAGATTTAAAGAGCTCTGGGCTCCCTGCGGCTGCGGGCAGCTCAGAACCTTTTGAATCCCGGCCGCGGCTGAACTTTAAAGGGGTTGGATTCCCCGCGGCTACGGGCAGCCCAGAGCCCTTTGATTGCCGGCTGCGGGACGCACAGTGAGACTTCACGGGCCGCACGTTGCCCGTGGGCCGTATGTTGTGCAGGCCTGGCATGGAGGGGCAAAATAGGTAAGAAATTTCTGTGGCCTGTCACTAGCAAATAGTAGCCACCATGGATCCTGCCAGAGGTGGCTACATCTTAGCACTGTGGGAAGCAACCCTTCACAGAGACCATTTGTCTTGTGGTTTGGGATACTTCTCAAGACATGCTGGCACTCAGAGTGACCCCCTCATCCTGTGCCAGCTGGAGAAAAGAAAAGGAGCCAGCCAACTCCTCCCACTACCAGCTGCGAACCACTGATCCCCAAACAGGGGGAGGCCTCTTGACTTTGATGTGTATTAAATATCAGGCTGGTCTCTTTCTTTGGCAAATATCTAACAGAGCTAAAAGAGGAAACAAATGATCCTCAAAGGAGAGGGGAAAAGACAATCACTGGGAAATTTAATCCCCTGCACATCCAGAATGGAGAGCGACTCAAGGGCAACAGGTTCACCCGAAGGAAGAAGTTTTTGGGATTTAGAACATAAGGAACAGCACAAAACTTGAGAGGATGGTTAATTGACATTTGATAATGACACAGAGGGAAAACCTGAGCTTTCAGATCAGTGTTCAGAAATGAAAGACAAAGGGTGGAAATCAGAGATTTTGGATCCATTTTGCAATTATAGAGAGGAAAGTGGAAAATCAGAGGGATTTTATATCAGTTGTTGATAGGAGGTAAAATCTGAGTGTTTCACATGAATACTTGATAAATGAATAAAGAGGAAATGGGCAACATTTGCAAACATTTTGTGTTCAATAATCTGAGAAAAGGTGTAAATCTGAGATTTTCTTATTATTTTATAATTAGAGACAGGAAAATCTCAGGGCATATTCAATTAGAATAGACAACTAGGAGAAGTGGGGCAAATGTTTAGGTTATTTTTATTTGAATCTTTGAGATTTGCAAAGAAATTGTGTCACAAAACTGCATATTTGATAACATGAGAGGAAAACACCAAGATCTGAGGGGAGAGAGTCACTTTCCTGTCAGGGCCAGTGCTCCCTCCCCCTCCCCCTCCGGTGTCTCTCAGTCACTGGGGGCTCCAGGCGGGGCTGGTGCGGTCAGAGCCTGGGGCTGCCTAGGGGGCAGGTCCCAGCTGGAGAAAGCCCCTCCCCCCTGGCCAGCATAGGAATGTGCTACTGGTAGCAGCCTGGGGCTGGACCCTCTCTATGGGGGACACTTGCTCCCCCCTCCCCTTCCTGGCCCTTCCCACGCCCTGTTGCCAGCAGAGAGTGGCCCCCCCAGCCCAGCCACAGAGGTGTCCCTGTTCTCAGGCCCCCCCCAGCCTCTGCCCAGTTCAGAAATCACTCGGGGTACCATTTCCCACCTACACAAGGACAATCACTGCAGGTGAAAATGGGGGGAAACACCCCAAACCTGAGATCTGAACTGGCCATTGGCAAAGGGGAGAGAGAAAATGAGGCACAATGGGGGGAGGGGAACAGGGAACTTCTCAGGGGTTTGAGGGAAGGGGGTGTCAGCCTGGATGTTGCTTGTTGCTCTCTAGGGAGAAAGGGGGCAGGACAGGAGAGGAGGGGGGTCTCCATGGAGGGGGCAGTGGTAATTCCGAGGGGATCTCAGCCCTCCCTTTTTCTCCCCGCTCCTCAGGGGTCACCTGCTCTTCTCCCCTCGCCCCCCCGGCCATGTCCCGGCTGCACAGACATTTTCCATCCATCCCTTTCCCAGGTCTCCCCCTTCCGCAGCCCCCACCCGACCCCACGCAGGGGCTGCTAGGTGTAATGCATGTTCAGTAGGGATTTCTCCCCTACTAATGCTGGGGTGTCCTTCTCCTATAGGTTAGTCTACTAATGATCTCATCTTGGTGCCATGTGTGTCAGTTCATTGCCATGGCACTCGTGTGCTTAGACATCTGAGGATGCTCTATAGAAAAGCTCCTTGAGTGGGGTGATCCACAGGGAGTAGCTCAAAGCTCCAAAGTGCCTGGCCGGGGCAGGACATTGGCACAGCAAGGGCGGGGTGTGGCAGTGACATCACAAAGGCCTTTTGCAGGACCTCACACTATTGGTCAAAGACTATTGGTGAGCAGGTGGTGACCTCACAGAGAGATCCTGACATCTGTCAGGGGCCAGGGGCTAGGGAAACCTCAGAGACCCCTGTGGCTTTGCTTCAGCAAGTCTCCTTCTCCAGGTCTCTGTCTGAGGACTGAGAGAGTATTCGGGTTCATGGACGTGAGCGCCAGGAGAAACCTCTTTCCAGTTTTCTCCTTCCCTTGTAGTGATTTTACTAGAAAACAGCCGTCCCTCTTTAGAAGGTAAGAGCCTCCTGGAGGTGTGAAACCTGTTCAGTCTGATCCATCTGGTGAGAGTTGAATTCTAGGCATGGAAAACATGAGTTTAAGGAGGCAGAATTTTATTCCGCACCTGGGATTTTGTCCCTTAGAATCATGGGGACATTAGGGTTTGTCCTTTGTGTTTCACCTTTTCCTCCATCCACCTGTCCCCCCTCCTTTCTCTTCATCTCTTCTTTTGTCCTTTCTCCTGTTCCCCTCCCAACACCAGGACGAGTGTGTGCGTGTGTGTTGCGGGGGAGTGCTCTGCAGCTCTCACTGTGGGAGTTCCACCCAAAAAATGTGAGGCTGAAATAGTGCTCAGGCAGTCAGGGCTGGATTAACCTTTTGTTGGCCCTGGCACCAAACATATTTGTGGCCCCGGTATAGTCACTGTGGGGCTCCGAGTGTGGGCCTGGTGGGGCAGTGCCATTGGTGCCTTCGTATACCCGGTACTGAACCTCAGAGACATTTTTCATTTTGATCACACACCTCTCCATGACTATATGCATTGCCATACACAGCTTCCTCAGCCCGCGGGTTTTCTTATTGAGCTGTACACCCATGTGGGTTTACCAGTGTCCACAGTGAGCAGAACTTTCATAGTGACCAAGGAAACTCCCCACAGATTTATCTCTTTCCTCATTCAGACCTTCTCTAGCCATGTCTCCAGTACCCCCCCATGTCACCAGTCACTGCATGTGGTCCTAGTCTCAGCTCAAAGTCCTAAAGCCAGCAGACACCTGATCAGTTCTGACAGATCCCTCCCTCAGCCCCCATCCTGCCATGTGAGCAAGCCACCGGCAAACACCATTTCCCCAAAGTGAGGACTTAGCCCTTGGGAATCTGAAGACACCAGCGTCTCTCCCTCTGCTCCCATCTACGTGCTAGTCTGCTACCTGGTCACCACCACCTCTCCCCATACTTGTTTCCTTTCTACTTTGAACAAGCTCCCAACCAGCTGGAAGCTCCCTCTGCAAGCCTGACCTGCTCCCGCCTTCCCTGCTCCCCCGACATTCCTTTCCTACTGGTGACCTCTGTTCCTTGAGGTTAACTCCAGTGTCTTTAGGTGCTCTAGCTTAATGGCCCCAGGAGTCATACAGCCACTTGTAGTTTCTCTAGCTACAGCCATGGGGCAACTGCCAGAGGCCAGCCTTAGACAGCTGCAGCTACTAGCCGCAGGAGCGGAGGCAATACCAAGCCTGAGCATGCTTGAACCTTGCAAGGGCAGCACTAGGGACTCTAAATCCTCAGCACTGGCCCTAGGCAGCTGCAGGCTCTGGAGTTAGGCACTTTCCTCCTCTAGGTTCCTGCATGGTTACAGAACTGCAGTAAAGTGGAACAATTATCAGCTTCTGTGATTGGAAGATGTCTGGATCCATCGAATAAGACCGTCCTACATAAATGAGGAAAGTTGAGGTGCCTTTATTATTCTTTTGTTCCATTCTTTGTTTCTATGGGGAATTTGCCAGTGCAATATCACTGTCTTCCTTTTAAACAAACAAAACTAAAAAAAAAAGTGTAATGGCTGTTGAAAATAGCAATTCCAGCCCTCGTTAGCACTGTGAAGACCCCAACGTTTGTTGCTCAATTTTCTCCTACTTTTTCTACAGTAAATGACAGTGGATCAGCATATTTGATTTGGGAGAAATGAAGTAACAGCTGCCCAAATTGAGCTTGAGCACTCCTGATTTTGAGGTGTTCAGATCTGGAAGGCAGGGGCTAGATTCCCTTTATGAATATTAGATACATCTGGAAAGGAAAAGTCAATTTCTATTTTCATGGCTCAGAAGTGGAAATCCTCCTGTCCTGTATCTGAAGCTGTCCAGGTCCAGTAGAGCCTCCCCTTCCTTACTTACCATTTTACCTTCTGGTGGGATCCACATACCTCCCTTGCCCAGCTTCAGATAGAGAGGGGCCCTGTCCAGTTAGTCCACCCAGTTCCATCTTTGGGGGCTGCCAGGCGAGGTCACACCAGCATCCCTAAGCCTGTCTGGGGAAGTCTTCTGAGGGTGCTACCTGGGCCAAAGCCTTCTACTCCTTGGTCACACCTCTTCCCTATTCACAGGTGGCACCCCCTTCTAGCAGCCAGCCCCCCAGCCCCAGCAAGCTGCAGCACATGGAGTCTCACAGCTTCCCCCCTCCCTTTCCTGTTGATAGCAGCCAAGGGAATGCTGGGAAATGTTCCTTCTCTGCTCTAAGGCAGGGAGCTGGTCAAGGAACTACAGCTCCCAGGGCCCTATGGGGTCTCAGCTCCCCTACTGAATCCAGGCTGCTCTGAGGCTCCCTTTCTGCAGAGGGGAGGAAGTTACTGTTACAGGTCCCTTCAGGGAGGAAGTTACTGTTACAGGTCCCTTCAGAGCTTGGGCCTAGCACTATGGCACCCTGTCAAATCCAGTACCATTCCCAACTCTATCCAGCTCTGCTGGTGGCAGGATCCCTTCCCATTCTTTTTGTTTCCTGTCTCCCCTCCAAGGAGAAACTCTGCATTGTTCCTGTGTGGGGAATTGAACCCAGGCTGCCTGGGTGAAAGCCAAAAATCCTAACCACTAGACCACATGGGACTTCCATAACACGTTTACATGTTCATATTCAATAACACAATTAAACGTAGCCATTCAAAGTAGCCATTTAAAGAAGCCATTCAAAAAACTTCAAAAACAGACTTCAAAGAGAAATTGCAGAGTTACAACTGATCTGCAAACTTAACACCATTAATTTGAGCTTGAAGAGGGACTAGGGGTGACTGGCTCACTACAAAAGCAATTTTCCCTCTCTTGGTATTGACACCTCCCTGTCAATTACTTGGAGAGAGCCACATCCACCCTGACTGAATTAGCCTTCAACACTGGTTCTCCCCTTGTATGGTAACTCCCTTTACATCATGTTCCAATATATATTTATGCCTCTATCTGCAATTTTCACTCCATGCATCTGAAGAAGAGGGCTTTTTACCCACGAATGCTTGTGTCCAAATAAATCTGTTAGTTCTTAAGGTGTCACTGGACTCCTCGTTGTTTTTGTGAAATAAAAGCAAAATGCACTCTAAGCTGATCTTAACCCTTTCAATGCCCTTACAAACTTAGATGCTTCTCACCACAGGCCAGCTGGTGGCTTTTCAGCCAGGCTCTCCCCTTTCGTCAGCGCTTCAGTTGCTTGGTGTGGGGGTGTCTGTAGATGTAGGTGGACGAGAGAGACAAAGCATGGCAAATGTCTCTGCTCTTATCATGTCCATTCTTCCCTCTTGGCTTTGCTCCCCCTTCAGAGTCAGGTGAGCATCACTGCGTCTCTCCAAGCAAGTCTGAGCAATTCCCCTGGGGTGTCCTCTTGCAGGTAAGTGATTGCACTGTAGCTCCCTTGCTGAACAATGGCTGTTGATGGGTTGTTTGACACCCTGTCCGGGTGTTGGTTACTTTCCTTGCTGTTGTCACTGGGGAGCTAATATTTGGCTGACTCCCCCACCTTACAGCATAGTGATAACCACACTGCACAATTCTCATAACTTCATATGCATGAATGGTAAACATCTATGGCTAGAGAAATGACTTTCAGCAGATCATATCCTTCCCCTGATACCTTACAAGGCATGCCCTGTATATAAGATCACGATTATATGAAAATGAGGAATATGGGGGTTACAGCACACTCCCCCAAAGGTACAGAATGTCACACTGAGATTCTATTTTCATTTGTTATGTAACAGCATTAAAGAGATCCAGTGACTGACCAATGGCATTTTCAAGTGCTAAAATGGCAAGCGCTGTTGGTCTCTCATTGGCCATCAGCGACTGAAGATACGGTTTAATGAGCCAGAGCTTCAAGGCGAGGGTGGCTCTGTCCACTGCCTTCCGTTGCGCTGCTGGGCACCAAGTCCCTGGCGGTCAATATGTGAAGCTGGGAGAAGAGAGTGGGGTGGCAAGCGGTGGTAGAACTTTTGCCACCAGGGTCTAGCTGTCTAACTTCCTCTTCGTACTGCTGGGCCCCCGTTGCCTTCAGGTAACACAGGAACTAAGGCAGGAATAGGGTGAGGAAGCAAGTAAAGCCGAGCAAGAAAGGCAAAAGTTAATCTTATCTTCATGGGCAGCTCGCAATGACGTCCTTTTTCTGTGCCACAGCTGACAACAACATCCCAGACAGAAAAGTAACAGGCCAAAAAGAAACCTAGCAGCTGCTGAAACAGTTCAGCTGGGAGCGTGCTAGACTAACAGGCTCTTCTATCCTCCTTTATGCACGGGCGGGATGTTTTCTGAGAGTGCAGCAGTTCCTTTAACTGCCACGAGTCCCTCATTTCAGGCTATGCAGCAGGAAAAGACAGCATGGGCTTCTGCACCGAGTTGGCCCACCTGACCTTTCATTCTTCTCTTGCTCTTTGTCAGCAAGGAGAAGAAAAAGAAGCTCTCCCTCAAGCTGGAGTCACACGGGCGAGGTAAGGACGACTTCCTGAGTGCTGCCTCCAGTCCTCTGCCCTGCCAGCTGACCTATCGAGGGGCTACCACCACATTCTCTAGATTTGTCCATCAGTCTGTGCCAGAGTGAGCAACAACCCAGTAGGTGGAGTTTCTGTAGTGTAGTGGTTATCACATTTGCCTAACACGCAAAATGTCCCTGATTCAAAACCAGGCAGAAACATGCTGGCTTTCTTTTCCCAGATCCCCTTGTTATTCAGAAAGGGCACTCCTCCTATTGGCCTGTCCCTGGGATAACTCCAACCCCTGCATGACAGAGGATGCTGACAGCAGTGGAGAAAGCACCTTGGTGTCAGGCTGGAGAACCTAGAGTAGTTAGGCCAGTCACCATTTGGAGGCTTGTGGCTTGGCCACCTCTGCTGTTGGAGGTTGGCCTATAGAGGCTCTCACTTCCTGCTGGGCTCCTTTGCGTGACTGGCCAAAGGAGGAAGTGAGGCAGGAATGGGGCAATAGAGGAAAGTTGAGCTGAGGAAGGCAGGGAAGAAGCTGTGCGGCTAAGTGGGGTTAGTAGAGCACCACCCTTCATTCTGCAAAGCCTGGGGAGGTGTGGTTGGCTGCTGGGAGGTAGAATCCTATGCCTGCCTCTTGGCTTCCCAGGAGTGGCTACTTGCAGCCCAGGAGAAGAAGGGAGGTTCTGGGTGAAAGGAAAACAAGCAAAGCTGAGTCCAAGTGGAGAATGGCGGCTCCTTTATGGCCAACCTGGGGGCATGACTGATGGTTTTAGAGGTGGAGGCTGGCTGGCTGTGAGCAACTGGGATCCAGGAAACCCCCACCTGCCCTTCTGAGGGCTGAACCCATGGAGGTGCGGTTGGCTGCTGAGAGACAGAACCCTGTGGCTGCCTGTTGGCATCCCAGGGATGGCTACTTGCTGCCCAGGAGAAGCGGGGTTCTGGGGGGAAGGAAAAGCAGCAATGGTGAGGCTGAGTGGGCTCCTTTCTGGCCGAGATGGTGGACTGTGGTGAGTCTGGGAGTTGCCTGTAAGCCATAAGTGGACGTAGTGCAGTGAAAACTGCTGCTCCATTCTGGCCGACCTGGGGGCGCCATGGATGACTTGGGAATGGGGGCAGGGCGCTGGCTGTGAGCAAATGGGATCCAGGAAGCCCCAGCCTGCCCCTCCAGGGGCCGAGTCTTCTTCTCTCCTGCCATGGGGAGCCCGACCTTAAGCCTGCCCAGCATGTGCAGCAGCTCGAGCATTAAGCCTTCCTGTGTGCATAACTGAACTATGCCCTAGTGTAATAAGGTGTAAAGTTTAGATTGTGAATTTATCTTTAATTTCCATGGTAATTTACTTTGATCTTTTATTCCTACCACTTATAATCCTTAAAACTCCATCTTTCTGTAGTTAATAAATCTGTTTTATGCTCTATTTAAGCTGGTGTATTTTGCTTGAAGTTCTTGGGAAATCTCAGCTCCATTACAAGGCTGGTTCATGTACTATTCACAGTGAGGGAGGGGTGGACCCTGTGTAATAAACTCACACTGATCAGGCTTCTGATTAAGGCAAGATGGTATGATCCAGGGGTGCAAGGCTGCAGAGCTGTAGGGGGGGCGACTTACTATCATTAGTGTTATGAGTGGCTGCAGAAGCATTCATGTAATTCAGTTGGCTGTGTCCCTACCTACGGATGTCTGTGTAAGTGCAATATCTGCCAGAGATTCACAGCTTGTCTCAGCATCACATGTGTGAGAGGGAGCCCAGGTGGTGGGACAAAGGGCTCAGGGGTCCCACTGTTCAGTTGCATCCCATAGATCCCATCACAGACTTTCAACAACCATAGCGGGTGCTCACTGAGACAGAGAGAGAGATGCCAAAATAGTGATATCCAGTGCCAGCAGACATCAAACTATCAGAAATTCTGTGAACAGAGAAGACAATGCTAGTGGAAAATGGCTTGTGAGGTATCATTAGAAAACGCATAACCTACTGAATATTATCCTCCTGTTAAAATGTGTAGTAACACTGTATGTAAAATTGTGAGATTTTACAGTATGATATTACTGAAAAAGTTACAGTTCTGGGGAACACCCACAGACCAGTTCCTCAGAGACAGCAAGGCAAACAGCTGGTCAAACAGTCATTCTCCTGCAGGGGGAAGGTGTGAAGACATTAAGGGCTGGTCTACACTACGGGGGGAAATCGATCTTAGATACGCAAATTCAGCTACGTGAATAACGTAACTGAAGTCGAATATCTAAGATCGGATTACTCACCCATTCTCACCACGCGGGATCGATGTCCGCGGCTCCCCCTGTCAAATCAGCAACTCTGTTGGGGTTGGTGTTGTTCCGGAATCGATATAAATGCGCTCGGGGATCGATATATGGTGTCTAGATGAGACGCCATATATCGATCCCCGAGCAATCGATTTTAACCCGCCGATACAGTGGGTAGTCTAGATGTAGCCTTACATTCCATCACAGGGACCTATTGAGGCTGTTGTGGAAAACGACCACAGGATTAATATTTGAATCAGCTCAGCCTGAGGCTCTTTTCTTGGTTACAAGCACGCAGGGGGCGACAGCTATTGGAATACTGTTCCTGAGCTAAAAAATCACACAAGCCTTTTACAGCTTAAAACCACAAACAATGACACATACGTTGCACGTTAATTTCCTTATTTGGAATATACTGCAAAATATGATGCAGGTCAAAAGCAAGCTGAACAATCAGTTTTCCATATTTGGCCTTTCCTGTTATTTTTATTACACCTGGTGATATGGGAGCAAGACTCTCCATGTCTCAAGAAATGTCACTACCAACCTAGGCCATTTTCACATGCTGGGGGTGCAATCCAGATCGGCGAGGAGTTGTGTCATCTGTAATCCTGGGTGAGATTCAGTGTTCTGCTGCTGGAGCTCCCCTGTCTGGATACTCCCAGCCAGCGTTCAAGGACGCACTGAGTGTCTGTATGATAAGTAACCCTGGACTGGCAGCTCTGACTCCAGCCGCCTGCTTGTTACACCCCAAGCACATTCTGGTTTGGGTAGAGAAGGCTCAGGGTTTGAGAGAAGGCTGGGGGTAGGAAGCTTCTGTTCATTATGCTGGACCTAACCCCAGTTTTACTTGAATAAAGAGGAGATATTTGACATTGTGTGATGCTGCTCCTGTGCTCTGTTCCCAAAGTGTTCTGCAGCAGAGGAGGGTCTCTGGTAGTATGTATGTTACTGGCCTATTGGGCTGATGCTGAAACAGGACAGGGTACAGATGGCATTGTGGGGGTGGCATGAACCTTCACTCTTCATTTCCCCTTCCAAGAACAGAAGGGACAGGAATCCTTACCCAGCAAGACCATCGTCTCATAGTTCCCCTGCATGACATCTCTGTAGAGGGCTCTCTGAGTGGGGTCCAGCAGAGTCCCCTCTTCCCTGGAGAAATACAAAGCCACCTCCTCGAAGGTCACCGGCCCCTGAAAGAGCAGGAGTCCAATACTCAGTACCTGCTGACCCACTCACAACCCCACTATTCACGGAACAGCAGCACCAGGGAAATGGAAGCTCCGGGAGGCACATGTTAACAGAGTCCCACCCCACCTTACTTACAGCAGCCAGGAGGCATCAGAAGGTAGAAAGAGAGAACCTTTGTGTCTCCCATCTGACAGACAGAAGCAGGGTCTTCACATTTATCACATAGCTACTAGCCAGAGCTTAATATAGGAGATGGGGCTGTCTCTGGACCCTGATAGTGGCTCCCTGGTAGGAATCCAAGCACTCTCCAAATAAAATATATGGAAGAAAGGGGAAGTCAATCATAAAGAATAGAAGTTAGAAGGTCAGAATTGTAGTGCCCATTAACAAAGGTTTAGAGAAAATAGAGCCTATCAAACTAACGGGATATCCTTATTGGATGAGATCAAAAGTTTGGTTGCAGCTAATACTATTGATGTAATATACCTAAACTTCTGTAAGGGACATGACTTGATTAGCACAATATTTTTACTAAAAAAAACTAGAATGATACAAAAAAAAAACATGGCATACATTAAATAGATTAAAAACTCTGATAGTAAATGGGGAACCATGATCGAGTGGATTTCTTTCTAGCAGGTTCCTGCAGGGATTGGTTCTTGGCCCTGTGCTATTTAACATTCTTATCCATGACTTAGAAGAGAGTACAAAATCATCACTGATAAAGTTTACAGTTGCCACAAAGATTGGGGTTGGTGGTAATTAATGAAATGTCAGTAGATTCAGGCTCCATCGCTGAGAGTCTGGGAAGTTGTCCCAGCCCTGGCTGGAGGGTTATTTCCTGTTCCACAAAGAGGGGAAGTTCCATTCCCAACTCCTGTGCCTTGAAATTAGGACCTATCTGACACTACACCCCCATATTCATCATAGTGGTATGATTATAATATGATTAGGACATAATTATGATCTATTTTGTAGAAGATGCATCATGTGTGGTGTCACTGGAAAAGTTCTGATTTGCTGAATATGATTATCCTATTTGTGTGCAAATATCATGTTCGTATCTGAAGTTATGGATATTGACTCTGTATCTGTATTTCAAATGTGCTTACTCTGGGTAACACCCACAATGAGCCTTTCAGGTACAACAATGAAGAAGCCAGACAGTGCTGATGGCTCAACAAAGACAATGGACTGTGGAAGAGCTTAGCCTTCCTGTGAATGTTTCAGCCAGCCTATGAGTCATGGCTACTATGACTCAGCAGGGCCTGTGACCAGACCACATGACACTAAACTCCATTTTAGTACCTGTATTTTTCCACAAACTGGACTAGGAACTGAGTTTGGAACAAAAGGTTCCCACCATATGGAAAAGCTACATAAGGTGGGGTGTGACATCATCTCTTGGCCTCATTCTCCACACAAGAGAACTTCTGGAAACACCTGAGAAACAAAAACGGATGTAGGGGAAGTGCTGCTCCCAGGATCAAGAGATTTCTCGCTTGTGTATGGAAACTTGGGGGACTGCTTGTACCATCAGTCAGGGTGAGAAATTGCTAATTCAAATTCTATCCATCTAGCATGTTAGGCTTAGTCTGAGTTTTGGTTATTTGCTAAATAATCTGCTTTGATCTGTTTGTTATCACTTATAATCACTTAATCTATCTTTCTGCAGTTAATAAACTTGTTTGATGCTTTATCTTAACCAGCGTATTTTGAGTGAAGTGTCTGGGGAAAATCTCAGCTTGTTGTGCACATCTGTCCCATATCGAGGGGAAGGGGAACTACATTAATGAGCTTGTATTATAGAGATCCCTGTGCACTATAAGATGGTATCATTCTGGATTTATACTACAGCAAGTGTGCAAGGTTGGGGAGTGGGAAATTGGCTCTTGTCTTCTATCTGTCCTTGAGTGGCTTAGGTAACGCACTCAGGTAGCTTCGTTGGCTGCATGGCGCCACCTGCTGTTGTGTTGGGTGATAACTGGCCCTGGAGAGGCTGGCGAAATCTCCAGCAAAGCAGTGTGAGAAGGGCCAGCCCAGCGTGAGGGTTAGAGGACACAGCAGTTCCCAGAAGCTCCACAAACTGCCTCCTGGGGGTGACAACCCATCATGCCCTACACTACACAAGTCTCAGCAGGTTTGTCACATGCTGTCCCCTCCCTTTCTCCATCCGAGATATTTCCTGCTTCCCACCACTTCTAGCAATTCCCACCCTCTTATGCATTTATTGCTCCTCAACCTCCAAGCAGAGCCCGCCACCCTGATAATCTCTTACCTGAGCCAGCTCCATTGCAGCCATTTCCTTGCCACTGAGAGGACGAGATGATCTGCAGCGAAACATGGATGTTATTCTCTGGCCTGCCGGGGTGAAAAGGGCAAGGTGTGAGAATTCAGACTAGGCTTTTGTCCATTCCACAAGCCGATTCCCCCCAGCTTTTCCCCTGCTAATGCACATTCTAGGTTCTAGCACACTGTGAAGCACAGAGTGACCTTATCCCAGTACAGGCCTAGCCCCCTCCCACCAGGGTGTAACCCTCTGACACATGGGGAAACCCTCCCAGTAACAGTCTCTCTCTTACACGTATCAAGTTTGCGGACAACACCAAGCTGGGAGGGGTTGTAAGTGCTTTGGAGGATTGGATTAAAATTCAAAATGATCTGGACAAACGGGAGAAATGATCTGAAGTAAATAGGATCAAATTCAGTAGAGACAAGTGCAAAGTACTCCACGTTGGAAGGAACAATCGGAGGCCAGAGAAGAGCAGAAACAAAGGAGTCACTTTGGGGGATTCTCCCTGTCATTGTCCCCAAGGCAGCTGTCTCAGGTTTACAAAGGTGTTTCATGTTCCAGTCTTTGTACAGTCTCTCCTGGGAGTGCCCCTTTCATGGACTGGGCCTAGTTTTAGTTGTTGGTAGTTAACAATCTTGGTTTATTGTTCATCTAACCAGTATGTGTGGATTGAAGTGTGTTGGAAACTCTGTTTGGGATAACAAGCTGGTGCATGTCATTTTCCGCTGATGAAATGACAGACTTCATATGAGCTTGGGTCGTTCAGTAGCGTGCTGGACAGTGCAAGATGCACATTTCTGGGGGAAAGTTGGGCACTTGAGAATTTGCTGGTTTTCTCCTGAGGTGTAATTCATGAGTGGCTGTCTAGCAGCACTCAATACTGTGTAGCTGGGAGTGAGTTACATGCTGGAGACTGTGTGTTAATTGGCCAAGAGGGGCTGTTCTCGCGGGAAAACAATGGAAAAGGCACCCCATGCTGGAGGACTGAGATACAGCTATTTAACAGTCCAGATTGTACTCTGGGTAACATCACAGACACTCATTATGACAGAGCCTCTTACAACACAGAGAAAGTAAATCCATGTCCCAGAAATCGAAGACTCCAGACAGAGGGCAAGTGTCCCTGGCACTGCTTCTTGCTGACAGAGAGGTTCAGAGACAGTGCGAGAATCCTGGGGAAGCTGGGAACAGGAAGCATGGGCTGGCGGGATTCGGTGGAGAAAGGGAACAGGAAGGGCAGGGATATTACTGAATCCAGGATCTTAGCAGTACTAGATGACAGGATAGCACATAGTGCAGCCCATTGGAAAACACAATCCCAACTATACATACAAAATGATGGGGTCTAAATTAGTTGTTTCCACTCAAGAGAGTGATCTTGGAGTCACTGTGGATAGTTCTCTGAAAACATCCACTCAATGTGCAGCAGCAGTGAAAAAAAGTGAACAATGTAGGAAATAATTAAGAAAGTGATAGATATGACAGAATATCTCATAGATCATATTTGTAAAAACAGCAAATAAATCCATGATACACCCACATCTTGAATACTGCATGCACATGTCACCCCATCTCAAAAATAGAAATATTGGAATTGGAAAAGGTTCAGAAAAGGGCAAGAAAAATGATTAGGGGTATGGGACAGTTATGCCAGACCTAACCCCCAGTTTCACTTGAGCAAACAGGAGATATTTGACACTGTGCAATATGGCTCCTGTGCTCTGTTCCCAAAGTGTTCTGCAGCAGAGGAGGGTCTCTGGTATTATGTGTGTCACTGGCCTATTGGGGTGATGCTGAAACAGGACAGGGTACAGATGGCATTGTGGGGGTGGCGTGAACCTTCACTCTTCATTTCCCCTTCCAAGAACAGAAGGGACAGGAACCCTTACCCAGCGAGGTCACAGTCTCATAGTTCTCCTGCATGACATCCCAGTAGAGGGCTCTCTGAGTGGGGTCCAGCAGAGCCCACTCTTCCCTGGTGAAATACATAGCCATCTCCTTGAAGGTCACCAGCCCCTGAAAGAGTAAGAGTCCAACACTAAGGACTTGCTGCCCCACTCACAGCCCCACTATTTGTGGCAGAGAAGAGTGAATCAAATGGAAGCTCTGGGTGGATCATAGTCAGGAGAGTCCCACCTGCCCATCAATTTCCTGACCCCCCCTGCCCATCAATTTCCTGCTCTGCGCCCGCCCCTCCCACGCTCCCTGTCACTCCCCCGCCCCGCTCCAGCCCCGCCCCCAGCGCCCGGCGGAACGTTACGGCTGGTCCGGGCAGGGGGAAGGGCAGCGGCTTCAGCGGCTGTTACTGGGCATGCGCAGTGCCCGGGAGTAGCACATTGCTATGGGGAGGGATTTAATACACCGCCCCACCCTGCCGGGCCCGTGGTCCGCCCCTCCCCCCCACAGGACGGCCGGGCCCCGGTCCCCCCATCCCAGCGGGGCGGGCGGGCGGATCCTCCTGCAGCTCCACTGGGGCCGAGGCGCCTTCAAGGCTTCTCCCAGGCTCCCTGGGGTAGAGTCACTTTCCTGCCCCCCAGCGCCTCTCATTCCCCGGGGGCTCCGGGTCACAATGTCCCACCGCCCTTCCCCCACCTGCAGCTCCGGATTCTCCCCTCCCGCCCCCGCCAGCCACACCAAGGGGAACCCCCGGGCCCCAGTCTCTGTCCCCACCTGGATCCCAGCGGGGCCGGGGGCAGATCCTGGCTGCAGCTGAGACCAGCGGCTCCGCTCCGGCTCAGGGCAGCTCCAGCGCTGCTGGCAGCACGTGCAGAACCAGGAAGCAGCTGTTCAGCCGGGGCTACGCGTCACAATGTGCCAGAGCCCCGCCCCCAGGAGCTGCCCTGCCCATGGGCTGTGCCAGAGCCCCGCCCCCAGGAGCTGCTCCGCCCCCGCTCTGTGCTGGAGCCCCGCCCCGAGGAGCTGCCCCGCCCCCGAGCTGAGCCAGATCCCCACCCCCAGGAGCTGCCCGCACCTGGGATGTGTCAGAGCCCCGCCCCCTGGAATTTCCCCATGTTGGGTCTCTGAGCTTTGTTCTCCTGCCGCCTTCTTCCCAGCACCCCCTGCTCCCTTCCTGTGTCTGCAAACACCCCCCCTCCCCCGGGGCCTGCTGCAGTGCTCGCTGAGGCTGACTCCAGTGGCTGAAGTTGCCTCCATCTCTGCTTCACCTGGAGTGGGAGAGACAAAGAGAGGAGATGGTCCCAGGGTGTGAAACCAGAATCAAGGGGCAAGGAAAGAAGGACTGTTTGGAAAGGTGGGTTTTTTGTGGGGGGGGGGGTGAGCCAGAGGGATTCAGAAGAAGTTGGGCAGCAGAGGCTCAGGGAAATTGAGGGGAACCTCCTGGGTGTCTCAGTGTTGCCCAGGGTTTGTACAGCACCTTGCATAATATGGGGTCTGATCTCAGTCATGGTCTGTGCAGCACCTGGGAGCCCTGATGTCTGTTTCCTGATCAGAGGCTCTGGGAATGGAGAGAGGGAAACCTCAGCACCTGTAGGTTAATGCAGCCCTGTGTGCAACCCCTGCTAGGATGATCCGACAGCAAATGTGAAAAATTGGGATGGGGGTGGGGTTAATAGGCACCTATATAAGAAAAAGACCCAAAAATCGGGACATCTAGTCATGCTAGTCCCTGCTGTTCTCATAAGGGGTCGGCTTAGAGAGGGTTTGGCTACACTTGCAGCTGTCCAGCGCTGGGAGTTAAAGCTGTCTTCCTACAGCTGTTTAGGGAAAGCGCTGCAGTGTGGACACACTGACCGCTACCAGCACTCTGTCATGGCCACATTTGCAGCGCTGTTGGGAGTGGTGCATTATGGGCAGCTATCCCAGCATTCAAGTGGCTGCAATGTGCTTTTCAAAAGAGGAGGGTGGGGTGGAGTGGAGTGTGACACGGAGCGTGGGGGAGACAGAGCGAGTGGATTTTTGGAGCTGACACTGTGTCAGCTCCCTGCCTGGCAAGTTCAAGCCTCCTCCCCCACCCCTCTCTCATTCACTAAATGCAAATAGCCGCCTTTGTTTTTTTTCTCACAGACCAGATAAGCCGCTGATCCAAAACAGACACCCCCCCGTGCCCACCCGGCTGCTTCTCTCCTCAAGCAAACACCAGCTGTGGGTGTTCCAAAGGGATCCCCCTGCCTCTGCTCATTCACTGCAAACAGTAACTGTGTTTGGTTTTTAGATAAGCAGCTCCGGGAGCCTTCAGCTCACAACAAAACAAACAGAGGCATCACACCAAAACAAAGAGTGTTATCTCTACTTAAAAGCATTATGGGAAGGTTCCGGAGGTCAGTGACAGCGTAGTAAGATTAATCACTGTTTACACTGGCACCCCAGCGCTGCATCACCAACTCTGTTCTCTTTATTCCTCTGGTCGAGGTGGAGCACATGCAGCACTGTAGCCAGGGAAATACAGCGCTGTATGTGCCTTGCCAGTGTGGACGGGGAGTAAGTTACAGCGCTGTAAAGCCACCACCTGCACTGTAACTCTCCAGTGTAGCCAAGGCCTGAGTTGTAGTAATAATAGCAGCCAAGAATCCGGTGCCACCTTCTAGACTAACAGACGTATTGGAGCATGAGCTGTCGTGGGTGAATACCCACTTCATCAGATGCAACAATAGTCCCATATGGGCTAGTGGTCAGGATTCCTGGTTTTCACCCAGGTGGCCTGGGTTCAACTTCTGGTGTGGGAAGAGTGCAGAGCTTTTGCCCAGAGTGGAGGCAGGAAATGAAAGGAACAGGAAGGGATCCTGCCAGCAGTGGAGTTAGACAGTGTAGGGAGGGGACCCCAGAAGTGGGGGTGGGGCAGTGGTTTGGGGGGAGATGAGGGAAGGATCCCAGCAGTGCGGGAAGTTGACAACCTGGAGAGCACAGGCCTGGAATGGGGACCTGGAAGAGTGAATGTGTCCCTCTAAACCCATCAACTGCAGACTAGGCAGGCTTGGAAGGATTGTGTATTTGTTGGTAAATGTCAATTTCTGTGTAAACACACAACCCAATGGCAAAATATTTCCATCAATAATCATCAAAATTGACAGATGGGCAAAGTAAGAAACTTGCTGCTTGAGAACTTATGTTGTAGGAGCAGCAGTGATCTGTATGCTCTGTATAACCTGTATGCTCAAAAGGTCTGTTAAACTCCCCCATCTTGTGTCCTTTCCCGCTTTGAATGCCTGTGAAGTGGCTTTCCCACTCTCCTTTGTACCTCCAGTGAATGCCCTTCACCCGGCCCATCTGGCCAGTGGTTCGCTGTGTTACATTCTATTGCACCTCAGGGAGACTGATCTTCATCGCACCGTCCATCGCTGCGCTCTGGGACACTTACCTTAAAGGATCCTGACATCTCCACTGCCAGGCCTGTCCTGGGAGCGTGAGTATGAGTGTGACACCCTCTCCCATCCCTTCTTTTGAGCTTAGCTATCAAGCTAATAAATGTGCTGCTTTCTGCCAAACTCTGGGGGGGAGGGGCATTATTAGTCCTCTTTAAGCTTACTAACTGACCCAATTTTGGGTAACACAAGCAACATTGTTCGATCTGTTATTGTACCAAAGGGGGAGATGGTTGTCTATAAAGGAGGGTGAAGACTAAATGCCTCTGATGAGAATGGGATTTGAAGCCATGCAGGCAGAGCATAATGGGGTAGCAGTCCATCACCTTAACCACTCGGTCACCTCATCTGAGCTGTCAAAAAACGGACAGGAGGAGAAATCTAAGGCCGGCAGAGATAGGGACACTAAGGAGTTTTTAAATACTAAGCAAAAGCAGGGTCTGAATGAGCTCCCCTCTCTCACCTAGTGAGGAGCTGGGGAAAGACTTCCAGAACAGACCGTGTTTGCATAGACACACCTACTCTGCCTAGCTATGCAGCATGATGGGGCTGCTTCCCCAAAATGACCAGTTTGGGATGGTCTTGGGTTACAAATGACTTTAGGATTGAGTGGAATGAAATGTTATTCTCCTTCTTGTATGAGTGAAGGGCAGCAGAACATACCTAGTCCGTCCTGATGGAGGGGTAGGTGAGTGAGGAATAGCTTTTATTGGACTGCAGAGAAGTGATTGAGGACGTCACCCTAAACCAGTGGTCCCCAAACATTTCACATTGTGCCCTCTTAGCCATGGCTGTGGCCCCTCGGAAGCCACGGTCAAGAACCGGGGCCGGGAGGAGTGGGGCTGTTGCTTGCTGGGGTGAGGGGTGCGGACAGGGGTAAAGGGGTCGACGCCGGGCTGGGAGCCAGAGTCTCAGGCTGAGGGTGGGGTTGGGGAAGAGCTGTGGCAGAGTGGTGCTCCCTCCCTGCCCTCTATGTGGGCTGGCTCAGGTCCTGAGGTGCCCCCATGAATGTTCCTCTGTGTCCCCCTAGGAGTCGCACCCCACATTATGGGGACCACTGAACCCTACTCGCTAAGCCGGGGCTAGTGATGCCAAACCCCCGGGAAAGGGAGAACAAGTGTGGGGGCCCCAGCACCAGAACCATGCCCCTACCTTCTGTCTGTGGCTCTACCCCCTTCCACCCATGGCCCCATCCACTGTCACTTCTGTTCCACCCCTTCCCCCACCAGCCCCACCCTATCACTCCTTTACCCCTGCCTCGCTGTGGCCCTGAGACCAGAGAAGCTCTGTGCCCCTGCTGCAGCCCCCGGGCTGTAGCAGGGAGCGGGAGCTCCTCCAGCCCTGGGGCTGACATAGGGGAGATTTTTCCAGGGGGACCTAACTTGGCCAGGGCCCCTGATCATGGGCCCCACTGTCCCCTTGGCAGTGCAAGGTTTGGGAAGGCTGAGCCCCCTTGTCATACACAGATAGCTAAGGGTTAATGTTCTTTTACCTATAAAGGGGTAACACCAGTAACCTAAAACACCTGACCAGAGGACCAATCAGGAAACAAGACTTTTTCAAATCTGGGTGGAGGGAAGTTTGTGTGTGAGTTCTTTGTTCTTTGTCTTGTGTCTGTGGCGTCTCGGCTATGAGAGTGATTTTTCTATCTCCTGCCTTTCTAATCTTCTGTTTCCAAGTTGTAAGTACAAAGATAATAAGACAATAAGTTTATATTGGTTTTTTTTGTATTTACATGTGTGTAGTTGCTGGAATGTTTAAATTGTATTCTTTTTGGATAAGGCTGTTTATTCATTTTTTTCTTTTAAGCAAATAACCCTGTATTTGTCACCTTAATACAGAGAGACCATTTTTATGTCCTTTTCTTTCTTTTTATATAAAGCTTTCTTTTTAAGACCTGTTGGATTTTTTCTTTAGTGGGGACTCCAGGGAATTGAGTCTGCAGCTCACCAGGGAATTGGTGGGAGGAAGAAGTCAGGGGGAAAATCTCGTTGTGTTAGATTTACTAGCCTGACTTTGCATACCCTCTGGGTAAGGGGGAAGAGAGATTAGCTATCTTGGTACTTCTATTTCCAGGACTGGAAACAGGGAGGGGGGAGTAACTAAGCTTGGAGGTTTTCATGCTAACACCCATATTTTGGACGCTAAGGTCCAAATCTGGAAAAAAATGTTATGACACACCTCCCCCCTGAGCCTCCATTACGAGCCGCCTAGGCTACCACTGCTCAGTGTGTGGCCAGTCTCTGTGTTTTCTGCTGCTCGTTCTGGGGAGCCTGGCCGGCCTTAGGGGTGGTGCCCCCCGATAGCCGCCCAGGGCTCCAGGGGTCAAAGGGCACCGTGTGGCAGTGCAAAGGTGCTCACTGCTCTCCCCTGCCCCAATGCTCCTCCATGGGTCCATAGAGGTTTGAGGGGAGTAAGGAGCAACCCTATGTGCTCCATGCGTCCTGGTCACTTTTCCCACTTGGGCTGTGCTGTGAGGGGAGCATCAGAAGCTGCTGCTCTCTGCCCTCCCGCTATGCAGCCCGGCTGAGGAAAGTGACCTGGATGCCGGGAGCTCGGATGATCTCACTTCTTGCCCCCACAGCCCCTAGGGGTGCCCAGATGAGCAGCGTTCCAGGGAGGAGTGTGGGGCAGCAATGCCAGCTGCTCCATGCTCACTGGTCAGTCTCCCCATGTGGGTGCAGGAGGGGGTGCAAGGGTTTCTGTGGTGCCTATTCTATCAATATCGTCACTCAATACCAGGCACTCAAATTCACCAGTCTTAGTACTTAGACGTTTAGCATTTGTATTTAAGCACTTCTAAAATGTGTCCCATTTTAGCTGTCTGCTATTACATGATGTAATTGAGGGAGACTCTTTCATTTCACTGTTTCTCATCAGAACCTACCTGTACATTGTCATCTTCCATCCTCTCCACCTTACTAGGCTATAGAGAATCCCTGTGAATAGTTCCTCTCCTAACGGATGTCTCTGTCTGAACCCTGTGCTCCTCAGCGCCTGTCGGCTTTCCCCAGCTCTGAGGCTGTGTCTACACCGCGCACCTTACCACGGTGCAGCTGTGCCACTCTAACCATGCCATTGTAAGGTGCGCTGTGTGGCCGTCCTTATCGCTGAGAGAGAGCTTCCCCGGCAACAAAGCCAAACTACCTCCAATGAGGGGCAGGAGCTTTGTCACCGGGAGCACAGCTCCACCTATGATGCGCTGTTCACACTGCCGCTTTTCATGGCTCAAATTTTGGCATTCGGGGAGTGTTTTTTCTCACCGCAGAGAGACAAAATTTTTAGCAACAAAAGCCGAAATTAAAAAAAACTCCTCTGCAACCTATTTAATTTTACCTTTATACAACCTTTATACTGCCTCCAGTTCTGGTATCCTCATTTGAAAAAGATGTTGTGAAATTGGAGCTAGGGCAGCAAAGAGCCACCAAATGTTCTGAGGGCTGGAGAAAAATGCCTTCCAGGGAGCTATTGAAAGAGCTCAACCTGTTTAGCTTATCAAAAGAAGATTGAAAGGTGATTTCACTGAAATGTTGAAGGGCCTTAATGGAGAGAAAAGATTGGGTATTTACGGGCTCTTGAATGGAGCAGAGAAAGGCATAACAAGACCCAATGGCTGGAAAGTGAAAAGAGACAAATTCATATTACAACTGAGGCACAATAGTTAACAGCGAGGATGATTCACCACAGGAGCAAGCTACCAAGGAAAGTGGTGGTTTCACCATCTCCTGATGTCATTTAATGAAGACTAGATGCCTTTCTGGAATGTGTTTGCCCCCAAAGTAGCTGTTATGTCATACAGGAGGCCTGTGATCTGCAGGTTAGATGCTCTAATGGTGTCTTCTGACCATGAAGTCGACTAATTTCTGAAAAACTGAGTGTAGCATTGGGAGCAGCGTCTGATGTTTTTCTGTCTAGCCGGCTTGCTGCCTAGAACGAACGCTCCTTGAGTGGGGTGATCCACAGGGAGTAGCTCAAACCTCCAAAGTGCCTGGCCAGGGGCAGGACATTAGCCCAGCAAGGGAGGGGTGTGGCAGTGACATCACAAAGGCCTTTTGCAGGACCTCAGACTATTGGTCAAAGGTGGTGGGGAGGTGGTGACCTCACAGAGAGATGCTGACATCAGCCAGGCAGGACAGGGGCGAGGGGCCAGGGAAACCTCAGAGACCTCTGTGGCTTTGCTTCAGCACGTTTCCTTCTCCAGGTCTCTCTTTGAGGACTGAGAGATTATTTGGGGTCATGGACGTGAGCGCCAGGAGGAACCTCTTTCGAGTTTCCTCCTTCCCTTGTAGTGATTTTACTAGAAAACAGCCGTCCCTATTTAGAAGGTAAGAGCCTCCTGGAGGTTTGAAACCTGTTCAGTCTGATCTATCTGGTGACAAGTGAATTCTAGGCATGGAAAACACGAGCTTAAGGAGGCAGAATTTTATTGCACACCTGGGATTTTGTCCCTTAGAATCGCTGGGGACATTAGGGTGTGTCCTTTTTGTTTCACCTCTTCCTCCATCCCTCCCTCCTCTTCTTCTCTTGCTTCTTTTGTCCTTTCTCCTGTTCCCTTCCCAACAACAGGACGGAGGTGTGTGTGTGTGTGTGTGTGTTGCAGGGAAGTCCTCTGCAGCTCCCACTATGGAAGGTCCACCCAAAAATGTGGGACTGAAATAGTGCTCGGGCAGTGATCCCCACCGGTGACCTGGGCCATCCTTTGGGCTCTCTGGTGAGAACCCTCAGCCTCCCGTCCTCCGTCTCTACCCTGATTGGTTGAGCAGGGGGATATTGACAGGGAGGAGACTCAGGTCCTTGTTGTTCTCTTTTAAGATCAAGTAAATAAGTCAGAACCAGTTCTATCTTTGATTAATTTTGCTGCTTCTCTGCATTAATTGTCTCTGAGCAGTTGATGATTCCCTCTAATATTGCAGTTCTCCTCAAATACTTGCTGAATAATTACTGTCACTGTTGTTGGTCTGGGGCTCATCTGAGAGCACAGTATTCAGGTCATTCAATGTCTGAAATTCAAGATCCGATGGTTTGTTTGAAAATCAGGGCTCTTCGGTCCTATTCCCAACACTGCCTCTGACGGGCTGTGTGACCTAAGACAAGTCAATTCTCCTTTCTCAGCCTGAGCTTCTCCCTCTTTCAAGTAGGGATAATAATGATCCGCTCTTACCTACCTCATGGTGGGTGAAGGATGCGGATCCATTTGGGAGTGTCACTAGAAGTAGTGCATAATATGAAGTTTCCCAGATTATGACATAATAGATTAGCTGAAATAGTCTATTTTATTTGTATTTTTTTATTTTGAAATTGTTAATAGTAGCAACGACTTAGCTCAGATTGAAGCATCTTATCTAATGGTTGAGATGTAAGTGTCTCCTCTTTGTGTGCGAGGAGACAATTTAACACACTCTGACAAAGAGGAGATGCTTTTGTTTTGCAACAAAATATTTTTGCAAAGATCTTTCATCCCACTTGTTATGATTTTGAGAAACAAACTGGTTTAGTCTAAATGGGATTTTCGGACAGAAACGGTTTGAATGAAATTTTCCCACCATCTCGATTCCTGGGCTCTGGGGTGTTTTCATCTGTTAGAACAGGAGTCAGAACTGGTTGCTTCTCTTTCTGGCTCTGCCATCGCCTTGTTGTGTAGGCCTTGGGTAGGTCACTTCCCTTCTCCCATCTGTCCAATCGGAACAGGAACAGTTCTCGAACTATGGGCAGTTTAGAGCCCAAGTGAGATAAGGGGTATTAAAACCCTCTGTGAAGGAGAAAGGGGAGTTTCACAGTGTTTAGCACCAAGGAATTCTAAAGTTTGCCAAAATGTCTAGTCTGTGGAAACAAGAAATGGTCGGGACCAAACTTATTAACCACTGCCTTTTTAAAGCCCATTCAAAGATGTGAGTCCCTATCTTTTAGGTACCTGTGGTTCTTTGCCAGCAGCAGAGAAGAGGTTCCTGCCTCCGTTTTTGTGGCCTTAACAAACCAGGTGTTGTGCCCCAGTTCTCGTCTGAGACCCCTGAAAAAGAACATCTTCCCATCCATGAACAAGACAGGACCTATCTTTCAAAGGGGAACAAAAAGACCTCTGGGACTTACAGACTAGCTAGCCTGACTGCCATAGCTGGAGAGATCCTGCAATACATTCTTAAACACTCAGTTTGTCAGCAGCACCTACAGGATGATTTGGTTCTTATGACTAGTGAGCGTGGAATTGTCAAGAACAAATCATTCCAAACCAATCCTCTTTCCTTCTTTGGCAGGGTTCTGGGCCTGGTAGAGGTGAGTAAACAATAGATGGGGTCTAGCTTGGTGTTACTAAGGCTTTTGACACAGTCCCATAGGACATTCTCAGAAGCAAACGAGGGAAATGTAGTCCAGCTGCAATCAGTGTAATGTGGGTGCAGAGCTGGTTGAAAGCCAAGACTCCAGGAGCCCTTCTCCATGTTTAGCTGCCCAACGGGGAGGGTGAACCTAGTGGGTCTGGCAGGGATCAGTCCGGTGTCAGGTACTATTCTATATTTTCATGAATGATTTGGAAAATGGAGTGGAGAGCATGCTCCTAAATTTTACAACTGACACCAAGCACTTTGGAGCACAGGATTGAAATTCAAAACACCTTTAACAAATTGGAGACTTGGTCTTCTTGAGCCAAACTCCATGGTTAGGGCTCTCTCTCTACACTGGGCTGAAGTAAAACCCCAGAGCCAAGCACTCCTCCTGGGCAGTGAGCTCCGACCTTGAATGGTCAGATGCTGCTTAGCACTGTCAGAGCAGCTGTTGCTGGGGGATTCTCCCAGCACTTTCCAATAGCTGGGGACAGAGCCCGAGAGTGGGGAGCAACTTGCCCAAAGTCCCCAGAAAAAGGAAAACAACCAGCAGAGGAACCAATAGGAAACCCAGCAATGGAACTCAGGAGTCCTGGGGGTGTGCTGTGGTGACCAGATGTCCCAATTTTATAGGGACAGTCCGAATTTTGGTGTCTTATCTAGGATCCTATTACCCCCCACGCCGTCCCGATTTTTCACACTTGCTGTCTGGTCACCCTAGGGTGTGCACATGTGTGGGTCCCAGCTGCTCCCTGCCCCCCTCATTGAAGCAGATGTGCAGGGTTACTGCCCTGGGAAGTGCAGGGCACCAGTGGATGTGGGGTTGGCTGGAGGTAGGGTCTGGCTTCAGGCAGGGCAAGGGCTGCGTGGCTGGCTGGCTTCAGGCAGTGGGGTGCATCAGGGGTTGGCTGGAGACAGGGCACGGAGGATGCGGCTGGTGCAGGCAAAGCAGAAGGTGCAGGGCTGGCTGGAGACAGAGGCTGACTGCCGGCAGGGCAGGGCAGCGGGTGCAGGGCTGGCTGCGGGCAGGGCCGGTGCAAGGAAGTTTCATGCCCTAGGCGAAACTTCCACCTTGCACCCCCCCCCCCCCCCGCACCCCTGCCCTGAGGTGCCCCACCCGTGGCAGCTCCCCCCTCCACCCTGAGGCTCCCCTCTTGTTGCAACTCTCCTGCTCTGTCCTGCGGCACCCCCCTCGCCCGAGCTCACCCCTGCTCCGAGCACGAGCACCCCGAGCACGCCGTGGCCGCTTCACTTCTCCCACCTCCAAGACTTGCGGCGCCTAAGCCTGCCAGGCAGTCAAGCACCCTCCTCTGAGCCACAGCAGCCCTGACAGTTGACAATAGAGGCACCTTAACCCCTGAGTTCCTTCAATGTGTCCCCCTCGGGGGTCCAGCTCCGATCACCAGATACTCGGGGTATGTCTATACCACCTGCCGAATCGGTGGGCAGCGATCGATCCAGCGGGGGTTGATATACCGCGTCTAGTGTAGATGCAATACACTGAGTGCTCTCCCCTCGCCTGCTGTACTCCAGCTCGGTGAGAGGCGCAGGCAGAGTCTACGGGGAGCTGCAGCAGTCAATTCACCGAGACTGTGACATTATAATTGTTAGGCCTGAATAAAGATATAGTAGACAAAACCAGGTATGCCAACCTGACCAAAGTCAGGCTAACAGAGGTTTGTGGGTAATCCCTGAGTGGAAAACACTGAGAAGCAGCAGCATGTCTCACAAGCGCTGGGAAAAAGTGAGATAAGAGAGAAGCTGCATTCCTGGCATAGTACCAGATGTGCTGTGTTCGGGCAGCTCCTTCCAAGAACTGATAAGAGTCCTAGTTTCCCAGCCTCCTTGTTTTCACTCCCTGGTTTTGTTCTTTGTTTGTTTTTAACTCCCCTACATTTCTAACTTTAGGCATGCATGTATACTAAAGGTGTCTAGTTTCTAGTTGTTAGAAGAAGGGGGTGGGTTGCTCCAGTGAATAATTTATGACGCGACGGAACTGTCTATATAGGCTTGTACTAAGATGTAAAGAGCAGGCTGGTTCTCTCTGGAGACGAGCTGCTCTCTATTGATGCGTGCACTTGTCAATAAAGAGCTTTTGATCGGACCTTGCTGGTGTTGCCTGTCTCTCTCGCGGTCAGACAACGAACTTTGCCGTCTGGGTTAGAGTCCCTGACATCTTTGGCGACTCCGCCGGGACCCGTCTGACTCTCCGGCGGGGGATCGGACCCTGAGGCAACGCAGCGCGCATCCTCCAGTTTAGAGGAGACTTGCCTGGTGATCTGATCTCTGCGTTGGCGATAAGGCGTGTTCTGTGAACCAGCTGAAACTCGTAGAAATCTAGCAACATCCACCTACCCATTGAGTAGGGTCCAGGTTGTCGGGGTTAGAGTCCCTGACTACTTAGGTCTGGGTTAGAGTCCCAGTCCAGGTTTGCACAGGATCCAAGTTTTCTGGGTTAGAGTCCCAGCCTGGGTTTGAGTTTCAGTCCAGGTGTTCAAGTCCCTGGAGAGGTAAGCGAGCGCTCGACGCGGGGAGGTGGGGGTTAGAGTCCCTTTACCTCGACCCGGGGAGGAGGGGTTAGAGTCCCTTCATGAAGAGGGGTTAGAGTCCCTTCATTAAAATGAGACAAGTTGGCAGTAAGTGCCCGGGGGATGCCCCGTTGTCTCTGATACTTAGAGATTGGAAAGAGATTTCTGAGACAGCTGATCTAGTTAAATTTAAGATGAGAAATCTGTGTTGGATCCAATGGCCATCATTTACCTTTCATTTGTCCCCAACTAGAGACTGGCCGGTGGGTGAAACCTTTTCCACAGATAGGAGGAACTCCTTAAGGGATATTTTGGTTGATCTTAGGCCAAGACAAATGGATTACTTGTTTGTATGGTATAATTATAAACCCATGGAGGGATGGGTAGCTTTCGAAGCTGTTTGTATGGAGAGCTCTTGTAAAAAAATCACCCACCATATGCACCAGAGCCGCACCGGGAGGAGGACAATTTTGTTCCTGTTCTTCCCCGTCTGATGGAGTGCAAGGATTCAAAAGCAGGTTAGGGACAGTTCAGGGACAGAGGAGAATCAAGGGGGAGCTCAGAGTGATGTTCCCTCATCTTCAGAGGAATCAGGCAGCCTCACCCCCTCTGTGCAGCCTCCAGCCAGCCTTTTGCAAACTTGGTCAGGGACTGCTTTTCAAACACCCCCAATATTACAGCAGCCCTTGTCCTTACCCTTGGGGACCCCCACTAGGTTACTTAACTCCATGAGAGAGAATGTTTCTGAGACACCTCTGATATTACAAGCCTCATTGAGAACTTATCTGGTTCTACTGGTTGCTGGGGAACATGAGATGGTTTTACCCATACCCTGTTTGCAATTTCAAATTTGTTTAACTGGCAGTGCACTATGCCTCACTTATGAGACAATCCTGAGGCAGTGGAAAGAATGTTCTGCACAATCTTTTTCACTCATGTGCCCACTTGGGCAAATGTAAATCAGTTATTAGATACTCTCATGACAGAAGATGAAAGACAAAAAGTAAAAGAAAAATCTGCAGCTCATTTGAATGCACCTTGGCTAATTACTGACCCTAACTGTAATCGCAATAATCCAGCTCAAAAGACAAAGTTGGATGGATTTTTAAAAGCTGTTTTGAATGGTATTAGAGATGCAGGGGAGGCTACGCCAAATTGGAGCAAGGTAACTGCTTGTGTTCAGCATCCAGATAAGCACCTCTCTGACTTTTGTGCTCGACTGATTTGTGAAGTTAAAAAGCATGGGAATTTAAATCCTGAAACTGATCATGGAAAGGAGATGGTTAAAATGGTTTTCATGTCACAATGTGCAAAGGATATTGCAAAAAGATTTAGAAAGCATCCAGATGGTACGCAAGGGAAAAGTTTGTCTGAAGTAGTTAGCATTGCTACTAGAATGTTTAATGGGAAAGAGAAAAAGAAAGAAAAAGACATAAGGAACGGGTTAATTTAAAAATCATCTTGGCCCCGGGATGGAAGGAGGGGGGTGCTCTGCGTTCAGGGTCAGGAATCGGCGCGGACTGTGCTTGGTGCAGGGAGGGGCTGCTTTCGGCCCCAGCTGGCTGTGAAGGAAAAAATATAGACAGAGGCGAAGCAAAGGAAATACAAGTTACAGAACTGAAATTACATTTGCAAAGCTTAACTGTCCAGTAAGATCCAACAGTGTGCCTTTGTGACCCTGGAGTCGGTGTGGCTTGGTGACACCAAAGAAGCCACAGGCAGCCGGCCTGGACTGGAATCTCTGAAAGAGACGCCGCAGGAGATTCCAGGGTGTAAAAGAACAGCCCTCCCAAGAGCAGAAGCATGTTGGAAATTCTGGACAAGCTGTATACAGAATAATCTCCCTTCCACCTCTCCCCCTCCTCTGAACATTATACACAGAAGTGGCCAGTCTAGACGTACGTGTGTAAGTATGAAAGGAGCTTCGGGCTTGGGGCATTAATATTTTCCTGAGTGATGTGGGAGCGTTCCCAACACTCTCCGTTGTTGTTTTATTATTTTATTAATGAAGCTTTAAAATTCAGTTATATGGTGTGTTTTCTTTATCTTCCCCCAACGATCCTGTAGTGTCAGCCTGATCATCTGACATGAGGGATAGATTGGTAACAGAAATTTGTCACAGTTTGGTGAGCAATTAAGAAGGGGGGAGCCCTGCAGAATTTACACCATCTATTTGTTTTACCCTTGTTATTTTGTGTTTGCTTTGCTTGGTACTGTTGGTGTTATATGCTGAGAACTGCATGAGTAAAAGTGAGTCCTAATAGGATAAGGAAACACTATCTGGTTCTGGTTCTGTTCTATTTAACCAGTTACTGTTGTTGTTTTTTTTCTCTGTTCATTTGGGTGTTAGGAGTGTGGGTGGAACTGAACCTCTTGTTCGTAATTCCTCGGAGTGGAAGCCATGTGTGCGAGACAGCCCTAAGGTTAAATTGAGATCCTTCTGTCCTGTCCCCTGTAGCGGTCAGTGTATAGAAGTGGGAAAGTCTGGCTTAGACTGTAATTCCCTCTGCTCTCTGTGTAATTCTCTTTTATGTTTAAGTGTCAAACAGATGAATGAGTCTCTGGGTAAACCCTCTAAGAGTAGTCCTTCAAATTATATGTTAAGTAAATGGCCTTTGCCCAATGGGCCATGTGTCTTCGTCTAGGTGGCAAGCCTCATGAAGGAGAACTCGGGTAGTCTTGTGAGTAAGAATGTTTAAGGGAAGAGACCAGGAGGGGTGGGGGGCTAGTTGAGAAGCCCACCCTCCTAACTAAACTGGTAGTGGAAGAAGTTGGTGCCTATGGAAGGGACGGTTCAGTGAGAAAAGCAGGATCGGGCCCAGGCGGGCAGGCAACAGACAGAGAGATTGGAAAACAGGTTGGAAAACTTTAAGGGTGTAGTGGAAGGAAGGAGTAAGTAAGTGTAAGCATGGGGATTTCAAATACCCAGAACTTACTTGGAATGGTGATTTGAGTTGATAAAAGTGGCTGTTGGGAGACAAGCAAGTGATTTAAGGGAGAGTGAGAAGTTAACTCTGTAGTTGCTGGAGGAAACAGCAGTTGAACTTTGTAAAAATGCTAAAGAGGAAAGTTCTTGGTGTCTTTGAAATGTTTGTAAATAAATTGAGGCAAAGAAATTGTTAATTGCAATCATTTAGAATTTAGTTAAATTAGCTGAAGAATGTATATAGTGCTATGTAATTGAAATTTTATTAGGCTGTAAGGGCACTATAAGTAGTGATGTTTTCTTTCAGTGTTTGAAAGCAAGAGTTAAAAGTAAAAAGCAAGCCAGAAAGCATCTGTATTCATGCAAATTATCTAACTGATAAGGTAGGAGCCACTGAAACCTGGGCTGCCTATGAAACACATAAAATATGGGATAATTCCTCTGTTTTTCCTGAAATCAACAAGGGTATTTGTCTATTTTAAGCAATGATTGTCTGCCCAGAAGGGGTAGACCTCTGTTTTTTTGTCTTTCAGATAATCAGAGAAAACTGATGCCAGCTAAACAGCATTCAACGTACCATGCATTTACTGGCACAATAGAAATTATGTTTTGTGTTCTATGTTCTGTCTTGTGGTGTTTGTCTTGTGGCCGGAATTTTTGTGTTTAATATTTTTATAAAATAATCTAGTTTAAAATCAAACAAAAAGGTTAAATTAAAATGCAGATACTTGTTTTGTTCAACTTGGAATACAAAGTGTTTAGATAAATCAGGAGAATGTGATATACTAAAGTCTAATGCATTTCCTGAAGTAAGGAAAAGAAACTTTATTGGTCAAATTGTTAATTGCAAAAATTGTTGTTAAAATTTGCATACCAACAGTCTTTGAAAGCAAGGACATGAAAAGTTAACCCACTCCCCATATTGTACATGGGATCTTTCTGGCTACCTCAGATTTCTAGCCAGAGGGCTGGGGATGGTGGAAGGCTATTGGACTAGAGGTTGTATTGAGTGAACTCCTCAAAGTGGGTGTGCTTGTCCTGGCTTGTTGCTCGAAAGCTCTGTAATAAGGTTATTTTAGTAAAAGGGTGTGTGTGGCATATATTAAATAATAAGACTAATGTACTGTATAATGACAATGTGTAGGTGTTCATTGTTGGGAAAAAGGTGGTATAAGTAAAAAGTGATAGTTTCCTTTGCAGGTTAAAAGAAGCCAAGAAGGGAAGAAGCACAAAGAACAGAATGAATTAACTGAAAAAATAAAATAAAATAAAATAGCAAGCTCAGGCTATAGATAAGACACTGACTCCATTCAAGGACACTGCTCACAGTTAAGACTTGGTTAACAACCAGGAAAAGGAGGGCTTGAATTTGCCCATGCAGCTATGAGATCTGAAAAACACTGCCAGGCACTAATGAAATGTGTTAAGTTTTTTTTCTCACAGGTAAGGAAGCGCTACCCAAAGACCCTAGCAGCCCTGCCACTCCTTGGAACCAGGAGACGGGATTGATGTAAAGGTCCACCAACGAAAGACTGCCTTGGCTCCATGCTGGAAAGGCCCTTAAGTCCTGATGACTACCAACACCGCTGTGAAGTACCAAAGACTGACTGCTTGGACCCAAGATTCTCACTGCAAAAAGACCCCTCCACATTGGGAGAATTCTCCTACTGATGATTAGCCTATTTCACCTTCTAGCTCCACTGTGTCTTCTGGACAGTAGGGAAAAAGTACAAGGTGAAGTGCTAGTAGCCTCTCCCTTACCCACTGACAGATCTACTGTGCCTTTGAATTTTTCTAGAAAAAGCAAAACCATTACAGGGTGATGTGCTAGTAACCTCTCCCCTATAGGATGCTGCACCAAGACTGTTTTGGGAAAGAAGAAGGAACACTCACTCCACTGAAATTGCTAAAGTCCAGGAATTCCTGACTAGAAAGGACATTAAGAACTGACCCCGGTGAAGAAACAAAGAATTGTACACTGGCAGAAAAAATTTGTGGGACCCATGCTTGGGAATGTGGTATTGATTGGATTTTGGGGTTTATTCTACAGGCTGTGCCCTGTGTTGTGGATAAATTCTTCAGCATGTATTGCTCTCTCTAATTGGATTTTAAATAACAAGTACCCGAAGAGTTTGTTCTGCCACTGGAAATTTTACCTGTATTGAAACCATTCCAGTGACTAATAATGTAACCCCCTCCTATGCTATTAATGTCAATGCCTTTTAAAAGTACCTGAAAATAGTTAAATAACAAATGTAATATAGTACTACACCAAGGAAAGATGGTATTAAATATCACTGAGGCTGGGAAGGCATTGCAGTGGGATCTAGTATGTTTGGAGATTCAGAATTTCCTGAATGACCAGCTGATGGCCATTTGGAGTGATCTTGAGTACCAGACTTGGCCCACTGCCCTTACAGACACATCAGGAGTACCATCTGATCTGTGGTCATGGAGATATACTAAAGACTTTCTGGGTGGAAGTGTAAACATTTACAGTGCTCCTTCCAAGCATTTGGACTGGGGGGTGTGGGCTTCCACATACCGAATCCTGACGGGTCCATGGGGAGGATGCACATGGGACTGGATTATTCACCGAAACATCTGGGAAATTAGACCACTTGGTATACCTAACTGATTTATAGTCAGTGCCCCAATCCCTTAGTTGTCAGACAAACAGGATTCCACTCTTTTGTCCGTGCACTCATTCCTGGATTGTGGGTGGCTAAGCTCAAGAGAGCAGTTGTAAATATTTCTGCAGAGCTTGAAAAAAAACAGCTAATGCATTAATAGACGCTTTCCAAAAGTTGCAACGAAAGACTGATGAAGTAGCAGAAGTAACTTTGCAAAATAGACGTGTGCTAAATGCCATGAATGCTGAATTAGAGAGGGGCTTGTGCTCGCATTGGGGAAAAATGTTGCTTTGCTGTTAATCACTCTGGCTTAATTGACAAAGATTTACAAGCTATTAAGAATGTTGCTGTTGTTTTCCATGCTATATCTCTTGATCACACTTTTAGTTTTAAGGACCTCCACTCAGACCTTGGGTCATGGTTTACTAGCCTCCCCCGTAGAATTGTTAAATGGATATGTGTCCCAAGAGTCCCATTATGGTCCTCTAGGGACAAAGGGGGGATTGTTAGGCCTGAATAAAGATATAGCAGACAAAACCAGGTATGCCAACCTGACCAAAGTCAGGCTAACAGAGGTTTGTGGGTAATCCATGAGTGGAAAACACTGAGAAGCAGCAGCATGTCTCACAAGCGCTGGGAAAAAGTGAGATAAGAGAGAAGCTGCATTCCTGGCATAGTACCAGATGTGCTGTGTTCGGGCAGCTCCTTCCAAGAACTGATAAGAGTCCTAGTTTCCCAGCCTCCTTGTTTTCGCTCCCTGGTTTTGTTCTTTGTTTGTTTTTAACTCCCCTACATTTCTAACTTTAGGCATGCATGTATACTAAAGGTGTCTAGTTTCTAGTAGTTAGAAGAAAGGGGTGGGTTGCTCCAGTGAATAATTTATGACGCGATGGAACTGTCTACATAGGCTTATACTAAGATGTAAAGAGCAGGCTGGTTCTCTCTGGAGACGAGCTGCTCTCTATTGATGCGTGCACTTGTCAATAAAGAGCTTTTGATCGGACCTTGCTGGTGTTGCCTGTCTCTCTCGCGGTCAGACAACGAACTTTGCCATCTGGGTTAGAGTCCCTGACATAAGTATAATCTAATATCTCATTGAAAGGTGACAGGGCCAGAAAGAGTTAATTAACTCACCTCACCGACTGACCTGCCCCGTGGGTGAACCTTAAAAACTGGTTAACAAGATATGTAAATGAACAGAGCTTTGAAATGCAAGTCTGCAGTGTTAGAGGTAGAAGGGGAGGTGTTTGCTCAGGTCTTGTGATGTCAGCAAACAAGTCTTGTCTATTGCTATAGTTTTAATTCAAAGAGCAAAAAAAGAATATTAACATTTATGATGATACTTGAGTGAAATAGTATTATTGTCTGTGTCTCTTTGAAGGTTGTGGTAATCTGTATCTGAACTGTTTGATGGATGTACTAATTGCCAGGATGTTTGGAAGAAGAGTTAAGTCTATTGTTTTCTCAGGCTGAAAGGCTGCTGGAAATGTTTAAGAACCTGGGACACGATCCTTCTTCATCTCAGATCTGCTTTGGGTTTCAAGAGGGAGAAACCTTAAGCCACAAGGATTGAGATCCCCAGTCATTGACTGGAGCCACCCTGAATATGGACAGTGGATTATAACCTATGGACTATTTCTAAAAGGACTTTTGGCAACTACAAGCTCATGTCTACTTTGTATCTGAACCTCAAAAATTGAATTCAAGTCTATATGTCTATTAATCTTTTAACCAACACTCACTCTCTCTCTTTTCTTTTCTAATAAATTTTAGCTTAGTTAATAAGAATTGGCTATAGCATGTATTTTAGGTAAAATCTAAGTTATAATTGAACCTGGTTATGTGGCTGATCCTTTGGGATCGGAAGAATCTTTTCTTTTATATGATGAAGTAAGATTTTCAGGAATCATCATCATATCTAACAGGTGTGTCTGGACGGAGGCCTGAGGCTGGGTACTTTAAGAGAACTGCGTGGTTTAAACTTCTAAGTAAGCAGTGAGGTACTACAGAAGTTGTTTTGTGCTGGCTTGGTAAATCTAAGTATTGAAATAACCAGCAGTGTTTGGGATTTGTCTTCCCTGTTTTGTTTGCAATTCACTCTGATTGAGTGAGCTGAGCTGGCTCCCACGGGCAGCACCGTCACACCTACAGCCAGGTTGCAGAGGTCCGGGGGATCTTAGGGGCCTTGGGGTGCACAGATACCTATGTCCAGGCCATAGCGGTCCCTGGGGGGCTTAGAGAGTTTGGGGGGACACAGATACCAATCTCCATGCTCTAGGGGTCCCATGGGGGCTTAGAGGGTTCGTGGGGGGCACATATTCCTACATCCAGGCTGTAGAGTTACCAGGGGGGCTTAGGAGGTTAGTGGGGGGCAAAGATACCTACGTCCAGGCTGGAGGCATCCTGGGAGTCTTAGGGGTTTTGTGGGGGCCAAAGACACATATGATGTCCAGGCTGTAGGGGTACCAGTGGGTTTTAGGGGTTCGAGTGGGCACAGATACGTATGTCCAGGCTGTATCGTTTCCAGGGGGGGTTAGAAGTTTCGTGAGGGGCACAGATATCTACGTCCAGATTGTAGATGTCCTGGGAGGGGGGGGTTAGGGGGGTTGTGGGAGTGCAAATACCTATGTCCAGGCTGTAGGGGTTCCTGGGGGCTTAGAGGGTTTCTGAGGGGTACATATATCTACGTGGACACTGGAGTGTCGCAAGGGGCTTATGGAGTCTATATGGGGAACAGATACCAATGTTCTGGCTGTATAGGTCCCTCAGGGGCTTAGGGGGTTTGTGGGGGGCACAGATACCTACGTCCAGGCTGCAGGGGTCTCGGAGGGGCTTAGGGTCTGTCACGGAGTGTGGGGGAGTCCGGTCCTGCACCCCTCTTCCTGGGACTCACAGTGACTCTCAGCCAGCCAGTAAAACAGAAGGTTTATTGGACAACAGGAGCGAAGGATACAGCAGAGCTTGGAGGCACAAGGAGGACCCCACAATCAAGTCCTTCTAGGGGTTCAGGAAACTTAGTTCCCAGTTTGGGAATCCCTGAATTCCAACCACCCAGACCAAAACCGAAACTGAACTAACCCAACTCCCTCCAGCTGGCCATTTCCTGTGTCCAGCTTCCAGGGCAAAGGTGCTGACCCCTCCCCGCGCCTAGCTCAGGTTACAGGCTGAGCACGTGTCCGGTCCTAAAGTCACCCCCTGCTCTCCCATCCCCCACACAGACAGTCCCTACTCCATCACAGAAATGCACAGAGCATTTCCCGCATGGAGCAACAGTGACACCGTGTGGCCATGCAGGGTAATGCACAGAGCATTTCCCACATGGAGCAACATTGACGCCTTGTGACCACACTAACTAATGGACAGAGCATTTCTCTCATAGAGGAACAGTGTCAACATGTGGCCATGCAGGGTAATGCACAGAGTATCACGCCTATATAGAGGCTGTAGAGATCCCTGGGGGGCTTAGGGGTCGTGGGGGGCACAGATAGCTACGTCCAGGCTGGAGACATTCTGGTGGGCATTAGGGGCTTCATGAGGGGCACAAATATCTACGTCAGGGCTGGAGAGGTCCCTGGATGGCTTAGGGGGTTGTTGTGAACATAGATACATACTTCCATGCTGTAGTGGTCCCTGGGGGTTTAAGGAGTTGGTAAGGGTCACAGAAACCTACGTATGGTCTGGAGGGGTCCCTGGGGGACTTAAGGGTTTGTGGTTGCGCAGATACCTACGTACCGGTTGGAGGGGTCCCTGGGGAGCTCAGGGGGTTTGTGTGGCCTACACATAGCTATAACCAGGCTGGTGGGGGCCCTATGGGTCTTAGAAGGCTGGTGGGGGGCAGAGATACCTATGTAGGGACTGGAGAAGTCCTGGGGAGGGCTTTGGGGGTTCCTGGAAGTCACAAATATCTACGTCCAGGCTGGAGGAGTTCTGGGGGTATTAGGGAGTTGTGCGGGGGCACAGATACCTATATCGAGGCTGTAGGGGTCCTGGGGTTGCTTTGGGGAATTTTGGGGTACAGATACCTACTTCCATGCTGTAGGGGTCGCTGGGAGGATCAGTGGGTTCGTGAGGGTGCACAGATATCTACGTCCGGTCTATAGGGATCCTGGGTGGGGCTTAGGGGTTTGTAAGGGGCACAGATACATTCATCCAGGCAAGAGGGGTCCTAGGGACCTTAGGGGGTTCATGCTGGGCACAGATACCTGCGTCTAGGCTGGAGGGGTTTTGGGGGTCTTAGGAGGGTTGTGTGGGCACAGATACCTATGTCGATGCTGGAGGGGTCCTGTCATGTCTTAGCGGATTCGTGGGGTCAGAGATACCTACATCTAGGCTGGAGGGGTTCCGGGGGGATTAGGTGTGTTGGGGGGGGGAACAGATACCTACATCCTGATGGTAGGTGGCCCTGGGTAGCTTAGGCGGTTTTTGTCGGTCACAGATACAAACATCCATGCTGTAGGGGTCCCGAGGGAGTTTGTGGGGCTCTAGGGGTCACAGATACCTACCTACAGTCTGGAAGGTTCCTGTGGGTATTAAGGGGTGTGTGGGGCATACAGATGCCTACATCTGGGCTTGTGGGTTCCCTGGGGGGCTTAGAGGTTTGTGGAGAGCACAGATACCATTATCCAGGCTAGATGGGTTCTGGTGGGATTAGAGGGTTGTGGGGGGCACAGATACCTATGTAAACAGAAGCAGGATGAACTCTATCCTCACATCTGGTGGTGAATTATGGCAAGTGTGGAAAAGTATTTCAGGGTCTGATCATGTTTGCATAGACACACTCACCGTGCGTGACACGGCCACGGCAGCCTGGGATGGTTACTTTGGCAGCTATGGTATCCCCAGTTTATTTGTTGTTGGGGTGTGAGATGTGGAGTGTTTTCACCCTGATTGTGTGGATGAGGAACTGTGAAACAGCTTTGAGACAGGGATTCTCACCATCAGTTGAGTGGCACTCACTAGACAAGGGAGTGGGCTCCTTGGGTGAACTAGAGTCACCAATTGTACTTTTTTTCTTTTAACAGTTGAATAGCAGTGTTGATTTTTTATTCTCTTAAAAGTTGAATTTCTCGGTTCTTGAGATGAAATCACTGAAAAGATGTGTTAGCTTGTGGGGGACTCTGAAACTGTATTGCAGAACACAGTAGTTGACAGACAGGAGCAGTTTATGGGAGTGTCCAATGGAGTGAGATGACTCTAGCAGTTTTGGGGGATAGCTGGAGCAGAACACAGGTTGGCTGGCAGAGCAGCTGGTGGACCGAGCTGAGCAGTTTGTGGGGAAGGCAAAAGCAGAATCACATGGAAAGGCAGAGCAGTCAGCAGTGGACCACATAAGGTGCCCCTTTCTACTCAGGCTGGCAGGGGGAAAAACCCTGCAGATAGACTCTTGAAGTCTGGGGTTGCGCAACTGTGGGTGATTTTGGGGTTGCTGGACTCTTGAAACGTTGGAGATATTGGACTTTGGAGCCTTGGGGTGATTTGGGGATTGCTGGACTCATGAGCCCAGGGAAAAGGACACGGCCTAGTTGAGGTGTTTTCCCAATTTAATGCTATGTTGTTTATCTCACGTTATTAAACATTTTCTGCTACACCCAGACTCTGTGCTTGCGAGAGGGGAAGTATTGCCTCTTTGAGGCACCTAGGAGTGCGTATGTAAAATTTTCCCATGTCACTGGGTGGGGACTCGAGCTGGTTTGCATTACATTGTAGGAAAGGGACCCCTATGTATTGAACCCAGTCCTTGCTGCTATCAGTTCAGCCTGGCAGAAGGGTTCCACCTACGTCCAGACTCAAGGGGTCCCTGGGGTGCTTAGGGAGCTCGTGGGGGGCACAGATATCTAGGTCCAGGCTGTAGGGGGTCGGTGTGGGGCTCAGGAGTTTGGTGGGGGGCACAGATACCTACGTCCAGGCTGCAGGGGTCCCAGAGGGACTTAGGGGGTGTCACATAGTGTGGTGGAATCTGGCCCTGCACCCCTCTTCCTGGGACACACAGTGACTCAGCCAGCCAGTAAAAGAGAAGGTTTTTTTGGCCAACAGGAACGAAGGATACAGCAGGGCTTTTGGGCACAACCAGGACCCCTCAATCGAGTCCTTCTGGGGGTTCAGGAAGCTTAGTTCCCAGTTTGGGATTCCCTGAATTCCAGCAACCCAGCTCCAAACCAAAACTGAACTAACTCCCTCCAGCCAGCCCCTTCCTTTATTCAGCTTCCTGGGCAAAGGTGCTGACCCCCTCCCAGCTGCCTAGCTTAAGTTACAGGCTTAGGTCCTGTCCCTCACCTAAAGTCACCCCCTGCTCTCCCATCCCCCACACAGACAGTCCCCACTCCATCACAGTAATGCCCAGAGCATTTCCCCCGTGGAGCAACAGTGACACTATGTGGCCATACAGGGTAATGCACAGAGCATTTCCTGCATGGAGCAAGAGTGACACCGTGTGGCCACAGAGGGTAATACACAGAGCATTTCCCGCATGGAGCAACAGTGACACCATGTGGTCACGCAGGGTAATGCACAGAGCATTTCCCGCATGGAGCAACAGTGACACCATGTGGTCACGCAGGGTAATGCACAGAGCATTTCCCGCATGGAGCAACAGTGACACCATGTGGTCACACAGGGTAATGCACAGAGCATTTCCTGCATGGAGCAACAGTGACACCATGTGGCCACACATGGTAATGCACAGAGCATCGCACCTACGTGGAGGCTGTAGAGATCCCTCGAGGGGTTACGGGGGTTCGTAGGGTCACAGATATCTACATCCAGTATGGGCGGGACCCTGCGAGAGTTAGGGGGGTTGTGAGGGGCATAGGTACTTGCGTCCAGGCTGTAGAGGTCCTGGTGGGGATTAAAGGCTTCCTGGAGGACAGCAATATCTACGTCCAGGCTGAAGGGGTCCCTGGACGCTTAGGGGGTTGTGGTGAGCACAGTGATCCCTGGGGGTATAGGGACTTGGTGAGGGGCACAGATACCTATGTATGTCCTGGAGGGGTCCCTGGGGGGGGGCTTAGTGGTACTGTAGGAGACACAGATACCTACGTCCAGGCTATAGGAATTCTGGGGGGGCTTAGGGCTTTGGGGGGGCACAGATACCTACATCCAGGCTGGGGGGGTCCCGGGGGGCTTAGGTGGTTTGTGGGGAGGGGCACAGATATGTACATCCAGGCTGGAGAGGTTCCGGAGAGGATTAGGGGTTTTTGCGGATGGCAGAGATATCTATCTCCATACTCTAGGGGTCTCGGGGGGCTCAGGGCTGGATGTGTCCCGAAGAGCTTAGGGGGTTTGTGGGGTGCTCAGACACCTGTGTCCAGGCTGTAGGGAACCCTGGGGGCTTAGGGGGTTCGTGGGGGTCACAGGTAGTTACGTCCAGGCTGAAGGGGTAATGGGAGTGCTTAAGGGATCGGGGCTGACACAGATACCTAGGTCCAGGGTCTAGGGGAGGCAGGAGAAGTGAAGCGGCCACGGTGTGCTTTCAAATAGGGATAATAATGATCCACTCTTACCTACCTCATGGTGGGTGGAGGATGGGGATCCATTGGAGAGTGTCACTAAGAGTAGTACATAATATGAGGTGTCCCATCACGTTTACTCAGAGCAGATTATGACATAATAGATTAGCTGAAACAGTCTTTTTTATTTGTATTTTTTTGTTTTGGAATTGTTAAGAGCAGCAATGACTTAGCTCAGACTGAAGCATCTTATCTAATTTTCAAGATCTAAGTGTCTCCTCCTTGTGTGTGATGACACAATTTAACACACTGTGACAAACAGGAGATGCTTTTGTTTTGCAACAAAATCTTTTTGCTAAGAACTTCCATCTCACTTGTTATGATTCTGAGAAACAAACTGGTTTAGTCTGAATCGGATATTTGGACAGAAACGGTTGGAATGAAATTTTCCCACCATCCCAGTTCCTGAGCTCTATCCCTGCCTCTGGCGGGATTTGTTGTCTGTTAGAACAGGAGTCTGACTGGCAGCTTCTCTTTCTGGCTCTGCCACCTCCTTGCTGTGTAGGCCCTTGGGTAGGTCACCTCCCTTCTCTGTACCTCAGGCTCCTCCCATTTGTCCAATGGGAACAGGGACAGTTCTCGAATTCTGGGCAGTTGTGAGCCTGAGTGAGAAAAGGGGTGTTGAAGCCCTCTGTGAAGAAGAAAGGGGAGTTTCACGGTGTTTTTGCACCAAGGAATTCTAAACCAAAACTGAACTAACTCCCTCGAGTCCTTCTGGGGGTTCAGGAAGCTTAGTTCCCAGTTTGGGATTCTCTGAATTCCAACTACCCAGCTCCAAACCAAAACTGAACTAACTCCCTCCAGCCGACCCCTTCCTGTGTCCAGCTTCCCGGGCAAAGGTGCTCACTCTCTCAGCCCTGCCTAGCTCGAGTTACAGGCTTAGGTCCTGTCCCTCACCTAAAGTCACCCCCTGCTCTCCCATCCCCCACACAGACAGTCCCCACTCCATCACAGTAATGCCCAGAGCATTTCGCGCATGGAACAACAGTGACACTGTGTGGCCACTCAGGGTAATGCACAGAGCATCACACCTACGTAGAGGCTGTAGAGATCCCTGGGGGCTTAGGGTTCATGGGAGGTACAGATAGCTACGTCCAGGCTGGAGGCATTCTGGGGGGTTTAAGGGGGTTCGTAGGGTCACAGATACCTACGTCCAGGATGGTCGGGACTCTGGGGGAGTTGGGGGGTTGTGGGGGGCATAGGTACTTGCGTCCAGGCTGTAGAGGTCCTGGTGGGGATTAAGGGCTTCCTGGAGGACACCAATATCTACGTCCGGGCTGGAGAGGTCCCTGGACGGCTTATAGGTTGTGGTGAGCACAGTGATCCCTGGGGGTTTAGGAACTTGGTGAGGGGCACAGATACCTATGTTTGTCCTGGAGGGGTCCCTGGGGGGGCTTAGTGGTATTGTAGGGGACACAGATACCTACGTCCAGGCTATAGGCATTCTGGGGGGGCTTAGGGCTTTGGGGGGGCACAGATACCTATATCCAGGCTGGAGGGGTCCCGGGGGGCTTTGGGGGTTGTGGGGGGCACAGCTATGTACGACCAGGGTGGAGAGGTTCCAGGGAGTATAAGGAATTTTTGTGGACAGCAGAGATACCTATCTCCAGGATCTAGGGGTCCCTGGGAGGCTTAGGGTTTTTTTGGGAGGCACAGATAACTGTGTCCAGGTTGGAGTGGTTCCTGGGGGTTTAGGGGGTTCCTGGGGGGCACAGATACCTAGGTCCATGCTGTAGGGGTCCCCGGGTGGATTAGGGGTTTTCTGAGGGGTACAGATACATACGTCTAGGCTGTAGGGGTCCCTGGGAGGCTTAGGGGTTTTGTGGCTGGCAGCGATACCTAAGTCCAGGCATTAGGGCTTCCAGGGGGAATTAGTGTGTTGGGGGGGCACAGATACCTAGATCCAGGCTGGAGGGTTCCCGATGGGGGGGGGGCTTAGGCAGTTTGTGTTCGGCAAAGATACCTACCTCCAGGCTGGAGGGGTGTCTCGGCACTTTGGGATTGTGGGGGGGCACAGATACCTCCGTCCAGGCTGGAGGGTCCCTGGGGAGCTTAGCGGGTTCGTAGGGGTCACAGATACCTAAATCCAGGCTGGAGGGATCCAGGGGGGGCTTATGGGGTTCAGGGGGCACAGATACTTATCTCTAGGCTGTAGTGGTCCCTGGTGGGCTTAGGGGGTTTTGGGGGGCCCCAGATACCTAAGTCCATGCTGTAGGGGTCCCTACAGGTGCTTATGGGTTCATGGGGTGCACAGATACTTATGTCCAGACTGGAGGGGGCAGGGGGGGTTGGGGTTTCATGGGGGGCACAGATACGAACCTCCAGGCTGTAGGAGTCCCAGGGGGGCTGTGGGGGTACAGATACCTACATCTAGGCTGGAGGGGTCCTGGGGGGTATAGAGGGTTTGTGGGGGGCACAGATACCTAGGTACAGGCTGTCGGTGTCCCGAGGAGATTAGGCGGTTCACTGGGGGCTCAGATACATCCAGGCTGGATGTGTCCCGAGGAGCTTAGGGGGTTCGTGCGGTGCTCAGACACCTGTGTCCAGGCTGTAGGGATCCCTGGGGGCTTAGGGGGTTCGTGGGAGTCACAGGTAGATACGTCCAGGCTGAAGGGGTAATGGGAGTGCTTAAGAGATCGGGGCTGACACAGATACCTACGTCCAGGGTCTAGGGGTCCCGAGGGGATTGGGGGTTGAGGGGGGAACAGATACCTACGTCATAGCTGGAGGTGTCTTGGGTGGTTTAGGAGGTTCGTTGGAGTCACAGATACCTAAGTCCAGGCTGTAGGGGTTCCTGGGGCATTCAGGGATTTCTGGGGGTCACAGATACCTACGTGCAGACTAGAGGGGTCCCAGAGGTCTTAGGAGAATTATGGGGGTCACAGATACCTACGTGCAGACTGGAGGGGTCCTGGAGCGCTTAGGAGATTTATGGGGGGCACAGATACCAACATACTGGCTGTAAAGGTCCCTGGGGGGCTTTGTGGGTTCGGGGGGTACAGATACCAATGTCCTGGCTGTAGATGTTCCTGGGGTACATAGAGGGGCTGTGGTCGCACATAACCCTACATCCAGGCTGTCGGGGTCCCGGGGGCCCCTGGCCAAATTGGGTCCCTCTGGAAAAGTCTCCCTCACGGTGGCCCCAGGGCTGGAGGAACTCCCACTCCCTGATATGGCGCAGAGGCTGCAGCAGGGGCACAGAGCTTCTCTGGTGTCAGGGCCACAGCGGGGCAGGGGTAAAGGAGTGAGACCAGAGAAGCTCTGTGCCCCTGCTGCAGCCCCCAGGTAATAGAAGGGAGTGGGAGCTCTTCCAGCCTTGAGGCCACCGTGGAGGAACATCTACAGCCAGGACATTGGTATCTGTCATACATTAGAAGCAAGAGGAAGACTAAGGACAGGGTAGGCCCACTGCTCAGTGAGGAGGGGGAAACAGTAACGGGAGACTTGGAAATGGCAGAGATGCTTAATGACTTCTTTGTTTCAGTCTTCACTGAGAAGTCTGAAGGAATGTCTAGTATAGTGAATGCTTACGGGAAGAGGGTAGGTTTAGAAGAGAAAATAAGGAAAGAGCAAGTAAAAAATCACTTAGAAAAGTTAGATGCCTGCAAGTCACCAGGGCCTGATGAAATGCATCCTAGAATACTCAAGGAGTTAATAGAGGAGGTATCTGAGCCTCTAGCTATTATCTTTGGGAAATCATGGGAGACGGGGGAGATTCCAGAAGACTGGAAGGGGGCAAATATAGTGCCCATCTATAAAAAGGGAAATAAAAACAACCCAGGAAACTACAGACCAGTTAGTTTAACTTCTGTGCCAGGGAAGATAATGGAGCAGGTAATCAAAGAAATCATCTCCAAACACTTGGAAGGTGGTAAGGTGATAGGGAATAGCCAGCATGGATTTGTAAAGAACAAATCGTGTCAAACTAATCTGATAGCGTTCTTTGATAGGATAACGAGCCTTGTGGATAAGGGAGAAGCGGTGGATGTGATATACCTAGACTTTAGTAAGGCATTTGATACGGTCTCGCATGATATTCTTATAGATAAACTATGAAAGTACAATTTAGATGGGGCTACTATAAGGTGGGTGCATAACTGGCTGGATAACCGTACTCAGAGAGTAGTTGTTAATGGCTCCCAATCCTGCTGGAAAGATATAACAAGTGGGGTTCCGCAGGGGTCTGTTTTGGGACCGGTTCTGTTCAATATCTTCATCAACGATTTAGATGTTGGCATAGAAAGTACGCTTATTAAGTTTGCGGATGATACCAAACTGGGAGGGATTGCAACTGCTTTGGAGGACAGGGTCAAAATTCAAAATGATCTGGACAAATTGGAGAAATGGTCTGAGGTAAACAGGATGAACTTCAATAAAGATAAATGCAAAGTGCTCCACTTAGGAAGGAACAATCAGTTTCACACATACAGAATGGGAAGAGACTGTCTAGGAAGGAGTATGGCAGAAAGAGATCTAGGGGTCGTAGTGGACCACAAGCTTAATATGAGTCAACAGAGTGATACTGTTGCAAAAAAAGCAAACGTGATTCTGGGATGCATTAACAGGTGTGTTGTAAACAAGATACGAGAAGTCATTCTTCCGCTTTACTCTTCGCTGGTTAGGCCTCAACTGAAGTATTGTGTCCAGTTCTGGGCACCACATTTCAAGAAAGATGTGGAGAAATTGGAGAGGGTCCAGAGAAGAGCAACAAGAATGATTAAAGGTCTTGAGAACATGACCTATGAAGGAAGGCTGAAGGAATTGGGTTTGTTCAGTTTGGAAAAGAGAAGACTGAGAGGGGACATGATGGCAGTTTTCAGGTATCTAAAAAGGTGTCATCAGGAGGAGGGAGAAAACTTGTTCACCTTAGCCTCCAATGATAGAACAAGAAGCAATGGGCTTAAACTGCAGCAAGGGAGATTTAGGTTGGACATTAGGAAAAAGTTCCTAACTGTCAGGGTAGTTAAACACTGGAATAGATTGCCTAGGGAAGTTGTGGAATCTCCATCTCTGGAGATATTTAAGAGTAGGTTGATAAATGTCTATTAGGGATGGTGTAGACAGTATTTGGTCCTGCCATGAGGGCAGGAGACTGGACTCGATGACCTCTCGAGGTCCCTTCCAGTCCTAGAGTCTATGAGTCTATGAGTAATCTGTGCCCCCCATAAACCACCTAATCCCCACGGGAATCCCTACAGCCAGGATGTTGGTATCTGTCCCCCTATAAATCTCCTAAGACCTCTGGAACCCTTCCAGTCTGAACGTAGGTATCTGTGACCCCCAGAAATCCCCGAATACCCCAGGAACCCCTACAGCCTGGACTTAGGTATCTGTGACTCCAACGAACCTCCTAAACCACCCAGGACCCCTTCAGCTAGGACGTAGGCATCTGTTCCCCCCTCAACCCCCAATCCCCTCGGGACCCCTAGACCCTGGACGTAGGTATCTGTGTCCGCCCCGATTCCCTAAGCACCCCCATTACCCCTTTAGCCTGGACGTAGGTATCTGTACTCCCACAAACCCCCTAAACGTCCCAGCGACCCCTTCAGCCTGGAAGTCCCTATCTGTGACACCCACGAACCTCTAACCTCCCAGGGATCCCTACAGCCTGGACACAGGTGTCTGAGCACCCCACAAACCCCCTAAGCTCCTCGGGACACATCCAGCCTGGATGTATCTGAGCCCCCAGTGAACCGCCTAATCTCCTCGGGACACCGACAGCCTGTACCTAGGTATCTGTGCCCCCCACAAACCCCCTATAACCCCCAGGACCCATCCAAACTAGATGTAGGTATCTGCACCCCCACAGCCTCCCTGGGACTCCTACAGCCTGGAGGTTTGTATCTGTGCCTCTCATGAAACCCCAACCCCCCCTGTCCCCTCCAGACTGGACATAAGTATCTGTGCACCCCACGAACCCATAAGCACCTGTAGGGACGCCTACAGCATGGACTTAGGTATTTGGGGCCCCCCAAAACCTCCTAAGCCCACCAGGGACCCCTATAGCCTAGAGATAAGCATCTGTGCTCCCTGAACCCCATAAGCCCCCCCTGGACCCATCCAGTCTGGACTTAGGTATCTGTGCCCCACATGAACCGGCTAAGCCCCCCAGGGACCCTCCAGCCTGGATGGAAGTATCTGTGCCCCCACAACCCCTAAGTGCCGAGAAACCCCTCCAGCCTGGAGGTAGTTATCTGTGCCCACCAGAAACCGCTTTAGCCCCCCCAGGGACCACTCCAGCCTGGATGCAGATATCTGTGCCCAACACAAACGGCGTAAGCCACCCCCCCGGGAACCCTCCAGCCTAAACCTAGGTATCTGTGCCCCCCCAACACACTAATTCCCCCTGGAAGACCTATTGCCTGGAAGTAGGTATCTCTGCCCCCCACAAACCCCCTAAGCCTCCCAGGGACCCCTACAGCCTAGACGTAGGTATCTCTGCCACCCAGAAAACCCCTAATCCACCCAGGGAACCCTACAGCATGGACCTAGGTATCTGTGCCCCCCAGGAACTCCCTAAACCCCCCAGGAACCACTCCAACCTGGACATAGATATCTGTGCCTCCCAAAAAAACCCTAAGCCCCCCGGGACCCCTAGAGTATGGAGATAGGTATCTCTGCCATCCGCAAAAACCCCTAATCCTCTCCGGAACCTCTCCAGCCTGGATGTACATATCTGTGCCCCTCCCCACAAACCATCTAAGCCCCCCGGGACCCCTCCAGCCTGAATGTAGGTAACTGTGCCCCCCCAAAGCCCTAAGCCCCCCAGAATGCCTATAGCCTGGACGTAGGTATCTGTGTCTCCTACAGTACCACTAAGCCCCGCCCCAGGGACCCCTCCAGGACATACATAGGTATCTGTGCCCCTCACCAAGTACCTATACCCCCAGGGATCACTGTGCTCACCATAACCCCCTAAGCGTCCAGGGACCCCTTCAGCCTGGACGTAGATATTGCTGTCCTCCAGGAAGCCTTTAATCCCCACCAGGACCTCTACAGCCTGGACGCAAGTACCTATGCCCCTCACAACCCCCCTAACTCTCGCAGGGTCCCGCCCATACTGGATGTAGATATCTGTGACCCTACGAACCCCCGTAAGCCCTCGAGGGATCTCTACAGCCTCCACGTAGGTGCGATGCTCTGTGCATTACCCTGTGTGGCCACATGGTGTCACTGTTGCTCCATGCAGGAAATGCTCTGTGCATTACCCTGCGTGGCCACACGGTGTCACTGTTGCTCCATGCAGGAAATGCTCTGTGCATTACCCTGTGTGGCCACATGGTGTCACTGTTGCTCCATGCAGGAAATGTTCTGTGTATTAGCCTGCGTGGCCACACGGTGCCACTGTTGCTCCATGCAGGAAATGCTCTGTGCATTACACTGCATGGCAACACGGTGTCACTCTTGCTCCATGCAGGAAATGCTCTGTGCATTACCCTGTGTGGCCGCTGGGAGTCACTGTTGCTCCATGCGGGGAAATACTATGTGCATTACCCTGCGTGACCACATGGTGTCACTGTTGCTCCATGCAGGAAATGCTCTGTGCATTACCCTGCATGACCACATGGTGTCACTGTTGCTCCATGCAGGAAATGTTCTGTGTATTAGCCTGCGTGGCCACACGGTGCCACTGTTGCTCCATGCAGGAAATGCTCTGTGCATTACACTGCATGGCAACACGGTGTCACTCTTGCTCTATGCAGGAAATGCTCTGTGCATTACCCTGTATGGCCACATGGTGTCACTGTTGCTCCATGCAGGAAATGCTCTGTCCATTACCTGGTGTGGTCACAAGGCGTCAATGTTGCTGCATGCGGGAAATGCTCTGTGCATTACCCTGTGTGGCCACATGGTGTCACTGTTGCTCCACGGGGGAAATACTCTGGGCATTACCCTGCATGGCCACACAGTGTTACTGTTGCTCCATGCGCGAAATGCTCTGGGCATTACTGTGATGGAGTGGGGACTATCTGTGTGGGGGATGGGAGAGCAGCGGGTGACTTTAGGTGAGGGACAGGACCTAAGCCTGTAACTTAAGCTAGGCAGCGGGGAGGGGATCAGCACCTTTGCCCAGGAAGCTGAATAAAGGAAGGGGCTGGCTGGAGGGAGTTAGTTCAGTTTTGGTTTGGAGCTGGGTTGTTGGAATTCAGGGAATCCCAAACTGGGAACTAAGCTTCCTGAACCCCCAGAAGGACTCGATTGAGGGGTCCTGGTTGTGCCCAAAAGCCCTGCTGTATCCTTCGTTCCTGTTGGCCAAAAAAACCTTCTGTTTTACTGGCTGGCTGAGTCACTGTGTGTCCCGGGAAGAGGGGTGCAGGGCCAGATTCCACCACACTACGTGACACCCCCTAAGTCCCTCTGGGACCCCTGCAGCCTGGACGTAGGTATCTGTGCCCCCCACCAAACTCCTGAGCCCCCCCCGACCCCCTACAGCCTGGACCTAGATATCTGTGCCCCCCACGAACTCCCTAGGCCCCCCAGAGACCCCTTGAGCATGGACGTAGGTGGAACCCTTCTGCCAGGCTGAACTGATAGCAGCAAGGACTGGGTTCAATACATAGGGGTCCCTTGCCTACAATGTAATGCAAACCAGCTCGAGCACCCACCCAGTGACATGGGAAAATTTTACATACGCACTCCTAGGTGCCTCAAAGCGGCAATACTTCCCCTCTCGCAAGCACAGAGTCTGGGTGTAGCAGAAAATGTTTAATAACGTGAGATAAACAACATAGCATTAAATTGGGAAAACACCTCAACTAGGCCGTGTCCTTTTCCCTGGGCTCATGAGTCCAGCAATCCCCAAATCACCCCAAGGCTCCAAAGTCCAATATCTCCAACGTTTCAAGAGTCCAGCAACCCCAAAATCACCCACAGTTGCACAACCCCAGAGTTCAAGAGTCTATCGGCAGGGTTTTTCCCCCTGCCAGCCTGAGTAGAAAGGGGCACCTTATGTGGTCCACTGCTGACTGCTCTGCCTCTCCATGGGATTCTGCTTTTGCCTTCCCCACAAACTGCTCAGCTCGGTCCACCAGCTGCTCTGCCAGCCGACCTGTGTTCTGCTCCAGCTATCCCCCAAAACTGCTAGACTCACCTCACTCCGTGGGACACTCCCACAAACTGCTCCTGTCTGCCAACTACTGTGTTCTGCAATACAGTTTCAGAGTCCCCCACAAGCTAACACATCTTTTCAGTGATTTCAGCTCAAGAACCTAGAAATTCAACTTTTAAGAGAATAAAAAATCAACACTGCTATTCAACTGTTAAAAGAAAAAAAGTGCAATTGGTGACTCTAGCTCACCCAAGGAGCCCACTCCCTTGTCTAGTGAGTGCCACTCAACTGATGGTGAGAATCCCTGGCTCAAAGCTGTTTCACAGTTCTTCATCCACACAATCAGGGTGACAACACTCCACATCTCACACCCCAACAACAAATAAACTGGGGATACCATAGCTGCCAAAGTAACCATCCCAGGCTGCCGTGGCCGTATCACGCACGGTGAGTGTGTCTATGCAAACATGATCAGACCCTGAAATCCTTTTCCACACTTGCCATAATTCACCACCAGATGTGAGGGTAGAGTTCATCCTGCTTCTGCTTACATAGGTATCTGTGCCCCCCACAACTCCCTAATCCCACCAGAACCCATCTAGCCTGGATAATGGTGTCTGTGCTCTCCACAAACCTCTAAGCCCCCCAGAGAACCCACAAGCCCAGATGTAGGCATCTGTATGCCCCACACGCCCCTTAATACCCACAGGAACCTTCCAGACTGTAGGTAGGTATCTGTGACCCCTAGAGCCCCACAAAGTCCCTCGGGACCCCTACAGCATGGATGTTTGTATCTGTGACCGACAAAAACCGCCTAAGCTACCCAGGGCCACCTACCATCAGGATGTAGGTATCTGTTCCCCCCCCAAACACACCTAATCCCCCCGGAACCCCTCCAGCCTAGATGTAGGTATCTCTGACCCCACGAATCCGCTAAGACATGACAGGACCCCTCCAGCATCGACATAGGTATCTGTGCCCACACAACCCTCCTAAGACCCCCAAAACCCCTCCAGCCTAGACGCAGGTATCTGTGCCCAGCATGAACCCCCTAAGGTCCCTAGGACCCCTCTTGCCTGGATGAATGTATCTGTGCCCCTTACAAACCCCTAAGCCCCCCCTAGGATCCCTATAGACCGGAGGTAGATATCTGTGCACCCTCACGAACCCACTGATCCTCCCAGCGACCCCTACAGCATGGAAGTAGGTATCTGTACCCCAAAATTCCCCAAAGCAACCCCAGGACCCCTACAGCCTCGATATAGGTATCTGTGCCCCCGCACAACTCCCTAATACCCCCAGAACTACTCCAGCCTGGACGTAGATATTTGTGACTTCCAGGAACCCCCAAAGCCCTCCCCAGGACTTCTCCAGTCCCTACATAGGTATCTCTGCCCCCCACCAGCCTTCTAAGACCCATAGGGCCCCCACCAGCCTGGTTATAGCTATGTGTACGCCACACAAACCCCCTAAGCTCCCCAGGGCCCCCTCCAACCGGTACGTAGGTATCTGTGCAACCACAAACCCTTAAGTCCCCCAGGGACCCCTCCAGACCATACGTAGGTTTCTGTGACCCTTACCAACTCCTTAAACCCCCAGGGACCACTACAGCATGGACGTATGTATCTATGTTCACAACAACCCCCTAAGCCATCCAGGGACCTCTCCAGCCCTGACGTAGATATTTGTGCCCCTCATGAAGCCCCTAATGCCCACCAGAATGTCTCCAGCCTGGACGTAGCTATCTGTGCCCCCCACGACCCCTAAGCCCCCCAGGGATCTCTACAGCCTCTACATAGGCGTGATGCTCTGTGCATTACCCTGCATGGCCACATGTTGTCACTGGTCCTCTATGAGAGAAATGCTCTGTGCATTACCCTGCGTGGCCACATGGAATCACTGTTGCTCCATCCAGGAAATGCTCTGGGCATTTCCCTGCATGGTCACATGGTGTCACTGTTGCTCCATGCAGGAAATGCTCTGTCCATTAGCTGGTGTGGTCACAAGGCGTCAATGTTGCTCCATGTGGGAAATGCTCTGTGCATTACCCTGTGTGGCCACATGGTGTCACTGTTGCTCCATGCGGGAAATGCTCTGTGCTTTACTGTGATGGAGTAGGGACTGTATGTGTCGGGGATGGGAGAGCAGGGGGTGACTTTAGGACCGGACACGTGCTCAGGATGTAACCTGAGCTAGGCGCGGGGAGGGGTCAGCACCTTTGCCCGGGAAGCTGGACACAGGAAATGGCCAGCTGGAGGGAGTTGTGTTAGTTCAGTTTCGGTTTTGGTCTGGGTGGTTGGAATTCAGGGATTCCCAAACTGGGAACTAAGTTTCCTGAACCCCTAGAAGGACTTGATTGTGGGGTCCTGCTTGTGCCTCCAAGCTCTGCTGTATCCTTCGCTCCTGTTGTCCAATAAACCTTCTGTTTTACTGGCTGGCTGAGAGTCACTGTGAGTCCCAGGAAGAGGGGTGCAGGACCGGACTCCCCCACACTCCGTGACAGACCCTAAGCCCCTCCGAGACCCCTGCAGCCTGGACGTAGGTATCTGTGCCTCCCACCAAACACCTAAGACACTCAGAGATCCCTCCAGCCTGAACTTAGGTATCTGTGCCCCCCACAAACCCCCTAAGCCCCCGAGGGACCTATACAGCCAGAACATTGGTATCTGTTCCCCATATAGACTCCATAAGCCCCTTGCGACACTCCAGTGTGCACGTAGGTATATATGCCCCTCAGAAACCCTCTAAGCCACCAGGAACCCCTACAGCCTGGACATAGGTATTTGCACTCCCACAACCCCGCTAACCCCCCCCTCCCGGGACATCTACAATCTGTACGTAGATATCTGTGCCCCTCACGAAACCTTTAACCCCCCCCTGGGAACGATACAGCCTGGACATACGTATCTGTGCCCACTCGAACCCCTAAAACTCACTGGTACCCCTACAGCCTGGACATCATAGGTGTCTTTGGCCCCCACAAAACCCCTAAGACTCCCAGGATGCCTCCAGCCTGGACGTAGGTATCTTTGCCCCCCACTAACCCCCTAAGCCCCCCTGGTAACCCTACAGCCTGGATGTAGGAATATGTGCCCCCCACGAACCCTCTAAGCCCCCATGGGACCCTAGTGCATGGAGATTGGTATCTGTGTCCCCCCAAACTCTCTAAGCCCCCCAGGGACCGCTATGGCCTGGACATAGGTATCTGTGCACCCCAAGGACCCTAAGATCCCCCGGACCTCTGCAGCCTGGCTGTAGGTGTGACGGTGCTGCCCGTGGGAGCCAGCTCAGCTCACTCAATCAGAGTGAATTGCAAACAAAACAGGGCAGACAAATCCCAAACGCTGCTGGTTATTTCAATACTTAGATTTACCAAGCCAGCACAAAACAGCTTCTGTAGTACCTCACTGGTTACTTAGAAGTTTAAACCACGCAGTTCCCTTAAAGTACCCAGCCTCAGGCCTCCGTCCAGACACACCTGTTAGATATGATGATGATTCCTGAAAATCTTACTTCATCATATAAAAGAAAAGATTCTTCCGATCCCAAAGGATCAGCCACATAACCAGGTTCAATTATAACTTAGATTTTACTTAAAATACATGCTATAGCCAATTCTTATTAACTAAGCTAAAATTTATTAGAAAAGAAAAGAGAGAGAGTGAGTGTTGGTTAAAAGATTAATAGACATATAGACTTGAATTCAATTTTGAGGTTCAGATACAAAGTAGACATGAGCTTGTAGTTGCCAAAAGTCCTTTTAGAAATAGTCCATAGGTTATAATCCAATGTCCATATTCAGGGTGGCTCCAGTCAATGACTGGGGATCTCAATCCTTGTGGCTTAAGGTTTCCCCCTCTTGAAACCCAAAGCAGATCTGAGATGAAGAAGGATCGTGTCCCAGGTTCTTAAACATTTCCAGCAGCCTTTCAGCCTGAGAAAACAATAGGCTTAACTCTTCTTCCAAACATCCTGGCAATTAGTACATCCATCAAACAGTTCAGATACAGATTACCACAACCTTCAAAGAGACACAGACAATAATACTATTTCACTCAAGTATCATCATAAATGTTAATATTCTTTTTTTGCTCTTTGAATTAAAACTATAGCAATAGACAAGACTTGTTTGCTGACATCACAAGACCTGAGCAAACACCTCCCCTTCTACCTCTAACACTGCAGACTTGCATTTCAAAGCTCTGTTCATTTACATATCTTGATAACCAGTTTTTAAGGTTCACCCACGGGTCAGGTCAGTCGGTGAGGTGAGTTAATTAACTCTTTCTGGCCCTGTCACCTTTCAATGAGATATTAGATTATACTTATGTCAGGGACTCTAACCCAGACGGCAAAGTTCGTTGTCTGACCGCGAGAGAGACAGGCAACACCAGCAAGGTCCGATCAAAAGCTCTTTATTGACAAGTGCACGCATCAATAGAGAGCAGCTCGTCTCCAGAGAGAACCAGCCTGCTCTTTACATCTTAGTATAAGCCTATGTAGACAGTTCCATCGCGTCATAAATTATTCCCGGGAGCAACCCACCCCCTTCTTCTAACAACTAGAAACTAGACACCTTTAGTATACATGCATGCCTAAAGTTAGAAATGTAGGGGAGTTAAAAACAAACAAAGAACAAAACCAGGGAGCGAAAACAAGGAGGCTGGGAAACTAGGACTCTTATCAGTTCTTCGAAGGAGCTGCCCGAACACAGCACATCTGGTACTATGCCAGGAATGCAGCTTCTCTCTTATCTCACTTTTTCCCAGCGCTTGTGAGACATGCTGCTGCCTCTCAGTGTTTTCCACTCAGGGATTACCCACAAACCTCTGTTAGCCTGACTTTGGTCAGGTTGGCATACCTGGTTTTGTCTGCTATATCTTTATTCAGGCCTAACAATTATAATGTCACAGTCTCGGTGAGTTGACTGCTGCAGCTCCCCGTAGACTCTGCCTGCGCCTCTCACCAAGCTGGAGTACAGCAGGCGAAGGGAGATCACTCAATGTATTGCATCTACACTAGACGCGATATATCAACCGCCGCTGGATCGATCGCTGCCCACCGATTCGGCAGGTGGTATAGACATACCCCGAGTATCTGGTGATCGGAGCAGGACCCCCGAGGGGGACACATTGAAGGAACTCAGGGGTTAAGGTGCCTCTATTGTCAACTGTCAGGGCTGCTGTGGCTCAGAGGAGGGTGCTTGACTGCCTGGCAGGCTTAGGCGCCGCAAGCCTTGGAGGTGGGAGAAGTGAAGCGGCCACGGCGTGCTCGGGGTGTTCGTGCTCGGAGCAGGGGTGAGCTCGGGAGACGGGGGTGCCGCAGGGCAGAGCAGGAGAGTTGCCACAAGAGGGGAGCCTCAGGGTGGAGGGGGGAGCTGCCACGGGTGGGGCGCCTCAGGGCAGGGGTGCGGGGGGGGGGAGGGTGCAAGGTGGAAGTTTCGCCTAGGGCATGAAACTTCCTTGCACCGGCCCTGCCCGCAGCCAGCCCTGCACCCCCTGCCCTGCCCTGCCGGCAGTCAGCCTCTGTCTCCAGCCAGCCCTGCACCTTCTGCTTTGCCTGCACCAGCCGCATCCTCCGTGCCCTGTCTCCAGCCAACCCCTGATGCACCCCACTGCCTGAAGCCAGCCAGCCACGCAGCCCTTGCCCTGCCTGAAGCCAGACCCTACCTCCAGCCAACCCCACATCCACTGGTGCCCTGCACTTCCCAGGGCAGTAACCCTGCACATCTGCTTCAATGAGGGGGGCAGGGAGCAGCTGGGACCCACACATGTGCACACCCTAGGGTGACCAGACAGCAAGTGTGAAAAATCGGGACGGCGTGGGGGGTAATAGGATCCTAGATAAGACCCCAAAATTCGGACTGT